>NC_054535.1:75707285-75987285 GCF_017654505.1 Polyodon spathula
ATCTAGAAGAGGAATCGTTCAAGCAGCCTGGCAAAATCCTGGGATTACTGCAAAAGATTTGACACAAGAATTCAGAGATGGTCAAGAAATTCACGCACGAACAATCCAACGATACCTTAACAACATGAATGTCCATGGGCGAAAACCATGATGCAAGCCTTTGTTAAAACAATACACAAAAGAAAGCGATTGGAGTTTATATTGAATATTTGAAGAAGCCTGATGATTTCTTCAACCAAATGTTATGGTTAGACGAATCCAAAGTATAACTTTTTTTCACCAATAAAGAGAGGTGAAAAATTCAAAGAAAAGTTCATCATGCCCAATGTTAAACATGGAGGTTGTGTGATGGTATGGGCTTGTTTTTCTTCTTCAGGCACTGGCAACCTTTGTATTCCAACAGGATAATGACCCTAAGCATTCTGCAAAGTCTACAAAGGAATTTCTGAAAAAAGTAAGAGATTACAGTTATGGATTGGCCATCTCAGTCCCCAGGCTTGAATCCCATCGAGCCTTTTGCAGTTTCACTGTACAGCCTATGTGTACTTAGACTTGCACGGCTTAATCTTTGAGACAAGCATATGCTACTGGCAGGATCAACCAGGAAACCAAAGTCAGTTGTAGAACTCAAAGCTGTATGGGCAAAAATATCTCCGGAAAGATACCAGGAACTAATTTCAAAATACAAAAAAAGTAAGCAAAGGGTGGGCACACAAAATACTAATGTAAGGGTGCCAAAATACTTTTGTCAAACTATGAAATTAATTTTTGCATGTTATTTTTCATTTTATGCATGTTATGTAATAATTTGCTGTTTCATTATAAAGCTGAATCTGTAATTTACCCCTTTTAATAGAACAATTAGAAATAATAGAAATCACTTTTTTGTGATTTTTCTCTTTTTTTTAACTGCCCAGATATTTTTGTATGTGACTGTATGTGTCAACACTTATTTGAAAACAGTATATATTCTATAACATTTATATTTTACTTGAATTATAATATTATGACATTAAACTCAATATATTAGATACATATAAAGAATATTTTGTGCCCTGCAACCTCTTATTGTTCTCTAAAGTTATGGATCTAATTTGAATAGTTATTCTCAGCCCTGTTCAACTGCATTTAATTTAGTTCTTGGAAAATTTGTGTATACATCAAAGCATTATATCTACAGTAAGTACAGCTGCTTAATACTATTAGAATGTCTGAATGAATTAGCTATTGTATTTTGGTTTCTTTTCAATTTTTAAATGAATAAAGATGAAATAGCTCAGGTAGAAAGAAGAAACGTATCCAGGGTATGCTTGTGGCCAAAAAAAAAAAACAAAACAAAACAAAAAAAAAGCAGAACTGAATATGAAAAGGTTATTCAGAGGTAGAATTCTCAATATTTATTAAGCCCACATTTGTACAGTATTTCTTTAATTTTGAACCTCAGTTACATGCAATCTTCTTGCAAGACCCATGGGCTATGCAATTAAGCATACTCTATTGTTATAGCTGTGAACAGTCTTCCAAAAAAAATGTTTGTGCTTGTATCTCCCTGTTGTCCTCATTAAACAAGTCCCTGACCCCTCTGGATCAATGGATGTGGCCATTGTCACCTTGGTAGTCACAGTTCCCAACAGTATAGCAGTGATGCAGTGCTGATGGAACAGAATCTACTGAATCAAGACATCAAGGTGTGACTCCCATTGAAGCACAAGTGAATTTGACTGATTTCCCCGAGTATAGCAACCACAGCTTTGGAAGATAAATGGTTACTGATACTTCAGGATACTTTCTAACGTCATGTAGAGAGTGGTAAAGCTGCTATGGCAGTTATACGTTTGTTCAGATTTGTTTTTTAAAAGTGGTTGTAGCTAACAAAATAATTCTATACACACATCCATTCACTGTGTATGTTGTAACTGTTTAGTTTTTAAAGAAAGCTGTGTTTTAGAAAACATCTATTTCCATTTTAAAACATGATATTTGGAAGTACACTAGGGCAAATAAGTCTGTCAGCAGGCCTTGCTTCCTGATAGACTTGCACTTTCATGGTCATTTCAACTGGAGAGTTTAATTGTCCCCACCCATTCAGAGCTCCCTTTCCTGATAGTAACCAACCAGCTGCTTCCCCTAATGACTGATATGCTTTGCAGCTAGTAAGATGCTTCACCCCAAAGACACTGCTGAAGTGAAGTGACCCAGGAAGTGCAAGTGTTTGAGCAGATTTCCTGGAAGGGAGGGCGTGCAAACTGAGAACTTTCATTTACCTAGTGTAATACCCGATGTCATGTTTTAAAATGAAAATACAGCTTTACAATATCATGTTCCTTGCAAAACTTTTGAGACTTACTATAGAAAGTCTACACCCCCTTTCAAAATGTTCACTTTTTATTGCATTATAGCCTGGAATTAAAATGCATTCAATTTTTTTTTTTTTTTCATTTATCTACATATCCTAAACCTCGACTTCCAGGTGAAAAAAATGTTCTAGAAATTTGTAGAAAATTAATTAAAAATAAAAACTGAAATAGCTTGGTTGGATAAGTGTCTACCCCCCTTGTAATAGCAATCCTAAACTAGCTCAGGTGTAACCTATCGCCTTCAAAATCACACACCAAGTTAAGTGGCCTCCATCTGTATTAAATTGTAGTGATTCACATGATTTCAGGATAAATTCAGCAGTTCCTGTAGGTTCCCTCTGCTGGGTAGTGTATTTCAAAGCAAAGACTCAACAATGAGCACCAAGGCGCTTTCAAATGAACTCTGGGACAAAGTTGTTGAAAGGCACAGATGGGGATGGGTGTAAAAAAAATATGAAAGGCCTTGAATATCCTTTGGAGCACGGTCAAGATGATTATTAAGAAGTGGAAGGTGTATGGCACCACCAAGACCCTGCCTAGATCAGGCAGTCCCTCCAAACTGGATGACCGAGCAAGAAGGGAACTGATCAGAGAGGCTACCAAGAGGCCAATGGCAACTTTGCAAGAGCTACAGGCTTTTATGGCCAAGACTGGTCAAAGTGTGCATGTGACAACAATATCCAAAACACTCCACAAATCTGGCCTGTATGGTAGGGTGGCAAGAAGGAAGCCATTACTCAAGAAAGCCCACCTTGAATACCATTTGAAGAATGCAAAAAAACACTCAGGAGATTCTGTAGCCATTTGGCAAAAAGTTTTCTGGTCTGACAACACTAAAATTGAACTTTTTGGCCTAAATGCAAAGCGTTATGTTTGACATAAACCTAACACAGCGCATCACCCAAAGAACAGCATCCCTACTGTGTAGCATTGTGGTGGCAGCACATGTTATGGGGATGTTTCTAATCAGCAGGGACTGGGGCACTGGTCAGGATAGAAGGGAAAATGAATGGCGCAAAGCAGAGAAGTCCTTGAGGAAAACCTGTGATGCCCTTTGCAAGAAAGATAAAACTGGGACGGAAGTTCACCTTTTAGCATGACCACAGCCCAAAGCACACAGCCAAAGTTACACTGGAGTGGCTAAGGAACAAAAAGGTAAATGTCCTTGAATGGCCCAGTAGAGCCTGACCTAAATCCAATCAAAAATTTGTGGCATAACTTGAAGATTGCTGTCCATTAACGCTCCCCAAGGAACTTGACAGAGCTTGAACAGTTCTGTAAAGAAGAATGGTAAAATATTGCCAAATCTAGGTGTACAAAGTTGGTAGAGACCTATCCCAACAGACTCACAGCAGCATTGCTGCCAAGATGCTTCCACCAAGTATTAACTCAGTGGGGTGGAGACTTATCCAAATATGATCTTTCAGTTTTGTATTTTTAATATATCATTTTTTTCTCAATAAAACCTTTTTCCCCTTAACAGTGTGGAATATGGTGTGTAGCTAAGTGGGAAAAAAACAGTTAAATGCATAAAACTCTGAGGCACTGACACAGCGAAATGTGAAAAAAGTTCAAGGGGGTGTAAACTTTCTGTAGGCACTGTATAATGTAGTAATGGAATTGCATGACAGAAGTATTTTGTTGGCTTAACCCACTTTAAGTTTCAACTTACAGTTCTGATTTTTAATGAAATATTTCTGCTTCTCATCCTATTTTTTTTATCCTTGTTCTGCAACACCTGAAGTATACAGTTTATATTTAGATCTGTCCTTCGAGATCAAGAAGGGAATCTGCATTTCACAGACCTTAAACCTCAATTAAGAGAGATACTGGACCAGTATTATTTTTTGCATTTATGAACACAATTTCCAATCTTTTCAACTAAAATGATAGTGCTAAAGATGTTAGCACAGGTCATCATAAAAATGCTTGTGCAACCTATCTTTACAAAATTATTCCATAGCAACTGTCAATATAGACTTGTATTATAAAATATTCAAAGCACATGTTTGTAACCGCATTTAACATTTTTATGATACCTTGTTTCCATCTGAAATTCCAAACAGAACATTTGTTTTTATGAACATTCTAACGGTCGATTGCACAACATTAATTTATTATGCAGATGGCTCCTGTGACATGGTGTGCCAGTAACTATGTGAAATCTTAAATGGAAGTTCACCACAATCAACACATAATGGCTGCTTCGGTTCCCCATCAGCAACTTTGAAAGTTTATAACAAATACCTTTCATCATAATTTCTAATTTCTCTGTGATTCAGTGGTACAAACATATATATTATGATGTGCGATTAAGGGAGTATTGTGGTTGAGGAATAATATCTTCATAAAGAACAACATCCGGTCTGTACCAGTTGCAAGCCTGTCATGTACCAGTACTGGCATGCGTACCACAGGTTGAAAGCCACTATACTACAATATGTAATATACAGGACTGGAAGAAGTCGCTTTGGGGTATATCCTGTCATGCTTTGGCTTATCTAACAGAAGTACTGAAATTTAGTACAGGCAAGAAACAAGACAAGGGGAAAACAATGACAATACAGAAATTAGGCCTATATGTGCACATGACATGGTTAAAAAAACTGGAACATAAAATGTAATATGCGTATACGTCCCAGGTAACTTTGTCATTAAAATATGTAGTACATGCATCAGATCTGATAGAATTTGATACAGCGCCGTCAGTATATGACTGGTTGTTAGGTCCTTTAATATCCAAGATGGCACCAATTATTTGAAAAATAACTGTGCTGTGCTGCATATTTACACCCTCATCTTTCCTAATAGTAATACGTAAGGAATGGAAGCCCAAAAACAATATTGGAGATTTCAGAAATAAACTGTAGTTAGGAAATACAAGATAACCACCAGTATTAGTACAAATACAGAAAACCTTTATTATAACAAATTAGCACTCTTTAAGCCTGAATACAGAAGATAATATACATTGGAGTTAGTGATGAAACTATATATCTACCAGCTACAACCAACACAACTGCTTGTGGATATGACACATTCTAACATGATAAAAATGATACAGTATTAAACAAACGTAATGATAAGTAAGCTGAACTTGTAATGAAACCAAGCACCTGCTAATTGCATTATATGAACATATAACTAGCCATTTCTGGAGAAATTAAAAACTAGATGACGTGGAATCACTTATAAAAGTTCACCTTAGTAAAGCATCGTCAATCATTGTAAAGCACAGAGAGGTCATTTAAAACACAACAAACTATGGTAAAGGCATTGTATAACCATGGGAAAAGCGTGGGAAACTTCCAAGTTAGCATGGCAATTTACTGTTGTAAACTTTTATAAGGGTTTGGTAGTTATTACATTAACACAAAAAGCTGCTTTCCATAAGGCAAATCATCAAAGAACTACCTGAAACCTAAACACATCATACCTGCAAAATCAGCCACTTTTTTGTACCATGCATCCTTAAATATTTATTATTAATTTTATTAATGTAGAAGACCACCGATGCAAATGTATAAATTATGTAAATACATGCCTATAGAACGTCTACACCCCTGTAGCAGGGAGAGATCTGTGCTGACTCTGCTGGCCTGTTCACGGGCTGCAGGAAGAGGGCAGCAGTCGCCCAACAACCGCCTGTGAGTCATGGCAGTGACACGGGGAGGTGGGAAAGTGGGTGTGTGGACTTTGCCCCTCTCTGAATGGCTGAGAGGTGAGTCTTGGGTGATTGTTGGTCCTATAAAATAACGCTCTGCTGTTTCCTCAGGTCTGCCCTTATAGACTCGCTGAGAGTGCAGAAACGCTGGTCGTGGACCAAGAACCAGCTGGGAGAGAAAAAGACACGAAAGTGTCACAGTGAGACAGTGAGAGCGATGAACCCTTGGGCAAACCCCTTAAGAATATAACAGAGCAGGCTAGGTAGCCGGCAGCGTAGGATGGAGATCTGGGTCGCACGGGCAGCGGCGACCGGGATATTGCTGCAGAGTGCAGCACCTTTTATTTGTAGTTTTGTTATTGTGTTATTTTGTCCCTTGTTACTTTTGCCTTCTGTTTTCATTATTATTTCTTTGAGCACCTGCAAGGCGCCGGTATTGTGTACCATCGCTTGGTATGCCCGTGGTTCTGTTTACCATCGTTGGTAAATCAGACCACGGACCCACAGCGCCATTTGCGGGATAAACCGAAAAACAGCACCCCGAAAATAAAACTGGGCACCTGTGCGGTGTTACCAAATCCACCTGTCTGTCTCCTGTGTCAGTGAATTACCCACCACCCTTCCACAACCCCCTTGAACTTTTTTCACATTTTATGCGAGATCACGTTTCATGCATTTAAATGAGGATTTTTTTCCACTTATCTACACATCATATTCCACACTGTTAAAGAAAAAAGATATATATTAAAAATACAAAACTGAAAGATCATAATTGGATAAATCTCCATCCCAATGAGTTGCTTCCACCAAGAATTACCTTTGGCATCAATTACAGCTGTGAGTCTGTTGGGATAGGTCTCTACCAACTTTGCACACCTAGATTGGGCAATATTTGACCAGTCTTTTTACTATTCAAGCTGTCAAGTTTCTTGGTGAGTGTTGATGGACAGCAATCTTCAAGTTATGCCATACATTTTCGATTGGATTTAGGTTGGGGCTCTGACTGGGCCACTCAAGGATATTTACCTTTTTGTTCCTTAGCCACTCCAGTGAAGCTTTGGCTGTGTGCTTTGGGTCCTTGTCATGCTGAAAGGTGAACTTCCATCCCAGTTTCAGCTTTCTTGCAGAGGGCAGCAAGTTTTCATCAAGGACTTCTCTGTACTTTGTGCCATTCATTTTCCCTTCTATCCTGACCAGTGCCCCAGTCCCTGCCGATGAGAAACATCCCAATAACATGATGCTGCCACCACCATGCTTCACAGTAGGGATGGAGTTCTTTGGGTGATGTGCTGTGTTGGGTTTGCGGCAAACATAACGCTTTGCATTTAGGCCAAAAGTTCCATTTTAGTCAGACCACAAAACTTTTTGCCACGTGGCTACAGAATCTCCTGAGTGTTTTTTTTTTTTTTTTTTGCATACTTTAAACGGGATCCAAGGTGGGCTTTCTTGAGTAATGGCTTCCTTCTTGTCACTCTATCATATGGGCAGATTTGTGGAATGTTGGGATATTGTTGTCACATGCACACTTTGATCAGTCTTGACCATAAAAGCCTGTAGCTCTTTCAAAGCTAGCCTCTCTGATCAGTCTCCTCCTTGCTCGATCATCCAGTTTGGAAGGACGGCCTCATCTAGGCAGGGTCTTGGCGGTGCCATACACCTTCCACTTCTTAATAATTGTTTTGACCGTGCTCCAAGGGATATTCAAGGCCTTTGATATTTTTGTATACCCATCCCCTGATCTGTGCCTTTCAATAATTTTGTCCCGGAGTTCTTTGGAAAGCGCCTTGGTGCTCATGGTTGAGTCTTTACTTTGAAATGCACTATCCAGCAGAAGGAACCTACAGGAACTGCTGAATTTATCCTGAAATCATGTGAATTGCTACAATTTAACACAGGTGGAGGCCACTTAACTTGGTGTGCGATTTTCTAGAATTTGTTTTTCACTTGAAAGTTGTGGGGTAGGGTGTGTAGATAAATGAATATATATATATATATATATATATATATATATATATATATATATATATATATATATATATATATATATATATATATATATATATATATATATATATATATATATATATATATATATATAATATATTTAATTGCATTTTAAAGTCTATAAAAGGTGAACATTTTGAAAGGGGGTGTAGACTTTCTATAGGCACTGTATGTGTGTATAAAGATGTATTTACATAATTTATACATTTAGTATACAAGGACATCCTGGGAATATGCTCTGAACTTATGAAATTTAGTCACAGAAGTTTATTTGTTAATATATTCCAGCCTATTTGATCAACCTCCAAACCCTATGCATACTGTACTGTACTGCCATTACATTTCCCTGGAGTTGCTACTGCTTACTTATTTCAGCAAGCTAATGTGCATACTCTTTTCTACAGATTCTAAAGAATTTTACATTAAGTGCACGAAATTGTATCTGAGCTTTTGCAATTGACAGGACAGCCTCAAGATAATGTCCTTCTATCGGGGACTATTACTGCTTCTACAAACTGCCTGTTTTGTAACAAATGAGTACGCATCGATTGATTGCTGCCAAAACGCTGGCACTAAATAACCTTGCCCCAATGCATTACACAATTAATAAACTGCAGTCAATACTACAGTGTATTTATTAAAAGTAATATCTTCATTAAATAATGATTATTTTTTGGTATCTGCAGTGTTCCAGACTTGCCATAATATAAACGCACTACTACTGCAGCTTCTCAATTTGCAGTCTTTGTAGTTCCACATTGGGTGATTTAATATTTTACAGTTTCACTGTAATAGAAGTATACATTTGGGAAATTTAAGAAATGTGTAGACATCATACAGACACAATTCAAGCACATTAGAAAGACAATATCTCTAACATGTGTAAATGGTAATGTTGGATTCATGTATCAACTACATGCAAACATATTTCTCAGAAACTAATCTGCCCTTTTAATGTAAACATTCTATTCTAATTTCCTGTCAAGAAACTAGAAGCCTTGGATTCTTTATGTATTATTTATTTATATTTATTAAATTTCTTTAATTCTAACCATAATACTTTGCAATATAACCCCTGAAGGAACACTTGACATGTATCGGAATTTACACTATTTCATTTAGAAAACTACATGTATAACCCCTCAAACAAAAAAACACCACCATTTTACATAATCTAAAAACTCAATCAGATAACAAAACTGTATTATGTTATTGCCTATTAAAAACTAAAATAAGTTAGTTAATGCTGGGAGAGGCTTTGAATTAATGCACTAAAAAGGGAAGAAAAAGTAACAAAGAAAGCAGAAAACAATGAATCCAATGACCCAGTTGACAGAGTAAATGTAGACGATCACCATGTCCATGTCAAATCGCCAGCCCTGAGAGTCATCGTCAAAGTCCATAGAGTCCAATCTGTAACCCCCATGCGGGAACTGTCTTTGTGCAATTCGGTCTGCATGCCTCCTAAAACCTACAGGGAACAAAAAACAAAACAACTTTGAAAGCAAAAAGCTCTGACTGCAGTTGACTGCTGTTCACAGAAAACATATCTGTTCCCCATGACCTGATTTACCTTGAGTTGTGTTCCTAGTACTGGCAGATATTTTTTTGGAAATGCATCATCATAAAAATTCTTCCGCAGAAGTAAGATGCAGCTCTTGAAGAGAACAGCAGCCAGTCAGTTTGACCCTGAAATAATGTTTCTTTTGTGGCTCTCAAAACAGGCAACACCTTGAGAATATAATAAACTCCTCTCTACATGACATCATCCTGCAGTGTAATGCAACATAACATGAAACAAAAGCCCAATTTTTTTTTTTTTTTTTTTTTTAAATCTGTGCCAAAACAGTGATGCAATGGCAACATAAGACAGATATCTGGTTGTACATAGGATGTAAATCACACAGCTGTGGCTGCAAATATTTAACAACTATTTTTCACTGGAAAAACTGAAAGGGTGTCTTGCAAAGGGAATAATAAAGCATATTCCAGCCACAGTTTGAAGTAATGTCAGTAGTTCCTTCCTCCAAGATGATATTCTGTGACCCCTTGCTTACACAGTATTTTCCATTGTATTACAATATTTTTCATGCTGAAGAACGATTAAGAACATCTAGTAATTCTTTGTCCTGTATGAGTTTTCAGGAAGTGTACGAGTTATCCTTGCTGTGCTAAATGACTTAATTCACATTATTTGTCATAAGTGAACAGCTTCCGATTTCAAGGATTTATAACTCACTCACCCATCTGGCAGACATAAAATCTACTTTTTCAGCAAAATGTTTAAACAGTTCCAATACCTTTAATACTGTTTGGATTGGTTCTGTATTACTCTGGTTATGCAAAGTACTATGGGTTTAGTGAAGGCTTTTTTAAAATCAGCATGTTTAAAAATACAGTGCAAATTTTGGATTTACAGCAATGTTACAAACATACTTAAGGCTTAATTTCTGTTCAGTGTTCACGGCAACTTTTATATGAATATATGAATACATCCACTGTACAAGGCCATGTGCACTAATCGGGGTTAAGTGGAAATATTTTGATTTTCTATTCTTTAAAAGGAGGGGCTTGCATAGGTTCATTTTAGCAGAGGCTTTGAGCTCATAAGCTTTTATTCCTTTGTAGCTTAGGAGAAGATAACTGGGTGCAAAATCTGTGCACTGACACTCACGCGTCACATTTGTCCTACTTGAAAACTTGGACGAAGTTAAATTTTTTATTAAGCCTTTTTTTTTTAAGCTTGATTTTTATAGGACTTTCTTTTTCAGACAGAACCGTACATATCATATGGTTAGTATAAGGGTTGGATTTTGTTTGCATTGACAGCAGGAAAAAGAAATCTCAAAGAAATCTCATTCAAAAAGACAAGTGCAACTTTTCATATTAGTATGTAATAATGGCACATTTCACATACAGTGTTTACATGAAGACTTGCTTACTCTCCAGGTCACATTGCATTTCAATGAGTTTTACCAAGATCCCTATTAATGTAAGTTTTTTAAATTTCAAGGTGCAATGTGTCAATGGGTGCAATTATCTTTGTTAAAAGAAAAAAAAAAAACATCTGTAATGTTCCAAAATGAATACAAACCAATGGACTTCATATTCCTAATTTAATCTTCCATGTTGTGTTCTCTATTTGAAATGCAGGCAGTTTTACAGTAATGCATATTGCACACTGAAGTTATTGATAAATGCAAACCCAAGTGTCTGCAATCTAAACACAGAATCACATTTTTCCTATAAATGCTGAATCATTATAATAATAATAATAATAATAATAATAATAATAATAATAATAATAATAATAATAATAATAATAATAATAATAATATTTCAACCCCCAAAGGCCTTGTTACACAAGGAAGCTTACTTGCTGCAAAACAGAGGAAGCATACAGCTGCTGCATTACAGCCTGGGAGTGTCCCTGTGTAAAAAACCCGCAGCACTGTCGCTGCATACAAGGCTGCACAGTAGCTCCCTGCTGCTTCCAATTCAGGGGCTCAGGGAATTGGTAGCAGCACAGTCGCCTAATCATGTTTAAGCCTTTCTATGGAAGCCTAATAGAGGTTTTATTTTTTTTTTATAAATTTGGGTTTCATGTCCTCTCAAATGAAAGTTGATTTCTTGAAAATTAAATCCAAATTAGACTATATAATGCAATCAGGGCACATTCAAGGCATAAAGCTTTCTGAGCAACTGCAGCAGTCCTAACAGCATTGCACTTTAAGAGGCAAAACATGACAGAGCTTCAGATTTCACTACACTTCATGAACCATTAAGGGAAACAGAGTACAAATAATCAATCTCCAGTCTCCGGAGATCATGAGCCCATCCCGTATAATATCTAAATGAGGTTTACTGGTTAAAGCATCTGACAAGATAAGGGTTAAAATGGAACAAGTTCAACAACTGGTATCCAAACTCACTGTTACATTTATGTCCTTTTTATCACTGAAAAGATCCTGAGGACATGGTGTCTGTAATAAAGTTCTATGTGGATGGTTCCTTCTTTGGTTAAGTTATTATTGTGGGGATGTTGCTGTGCCAGTTCTAAGGACATATCTACCACTAGGCAGAGGGTACCATGTGCTACAAGCACAAATAATAGGTCAAGTTATCCCCCCCCCCCCCCCCCACACACACACACACACACACACACACACACACACTGAATATCATACACAGACTTTTTTCTTACCTCCAAAAATTTGGAACATTTTCCTACAGCTTGGAAGAGGCCACTTAGCACAGCTAGTTTTCTGGAAGTTCTGTTTTCTGGATAAATATTCTTTTGGGAAAAAGGTTTTTGTTGTATGGTTTAGATCTGTAACAAATAAAACAAATATGGACACTGAAAATGGAAAAGTATATTCTTATAGCTAAAGCACTGGAAATTAGTGTATCTCCAGGTTAGTTGTCTATGGGGAGAAGAACATAAACAATATATATTTGTGGAGAGAAACCTTAAACAGCACATGCCCATATAGTTTGACTTTTTAAAGTTGTTTTACTTGCTTTAATACTTTCCTGTTACTTATGCCCTTACTTGCTGTGACAGGCTAGCGAGTGGACAGAGGCCCAGAGACTGACTGCAGTTTAAACAAATAATACTTTTATTCACAAATAAACACAAAATAAAAATGTCAAAACAAATATATTCAAACACATATAATAAAACAAAATAAAGGTTTCCAGGCTGGCGATGCCTTCACTGGATCAGAAAATATAAAAACACAAACACACACACACACACACACACATATACATATATATATATATATATATATATATATATATATATATATATATATATATATATATATATATATATATATATATATTATGCTTCCTCAGCTCCCTCCTCTCCCTAATGGGAAGCTGAGGCCTCTTTTTATGTCAGGTGGCTGGATGTTGATTGATCGTTAATTACCCCAATCAACCCCAGACACACTAACACAATAAACCCAGGCAGGTAGGGGAATTTAACCCCATCCCTGCCAATCTATACAGGGCAGAGCTCTGCTCTGCCACACTTGCCTTTTTCCCAGCTGAAACTTTTAACAGGATTTTATTTACCTTCCTCTATTGACCTTGAGCTAGAATAAGAAAACTAATCTTTAAACTTCCAGTCAAATCACTGTGAATCATGTTTAATGGACGCTAGTCTTGAGTATGAAACTCACTATCTCTGAAATTTTGAATCAGAACCTCCAATAACACATACTCTATTGCAGAGTACTCTATATTTGATGCTCAGACTCTTTGCATTTTAACCCGAGTCAAGTTTCTTATCTCTGCTGGCACACATACTCAGAGATTTTATGATTTGACGCAGAAATACATTAACTGTTATACCCCTTCTCCACTGGCACATCTGACCCGTGAGAGCTTGGTACGGTACGGGTATGGGTGGTTCTCCACTGGCTATATGTCAAGACTCACAAGAACCAAACCGTGAAAGTCTGGACATCTGAATCTGGCTCAGAGTCAAGCCGGGCCTGGGGGGGGGGGGGGGGGGGTTAAGGATTTTCGTCATTACGTTGCATCAGTCAGTCAACTCCAGAAAGACAAACAATAAACAACATGCCAGGCACCGAGCGTGATGAGAGAAAAGTACAGTCTTGGGACGCTGAGGAAGTGTAGCCTCTAGTTTCTCTGTGGGCAGATAGAAGATCTGGAGTCATGCATCAGAAATGAGAAAGTGTATGCCCTAATTTCTGATGATTTGAAGCAAATGGACATAAATTGCAGGTACGGTACACTTAACATGCATTCAAAAACACAAAATCCCACCAAATTTCTTATCCTTGACCTTTATTATATTACTATAAAGAAAAGAATATATAGTAAAACAGTATACAGCTGTACCATACATACAACTACGACTCTCGTTGACCTTGTGCAGCTTCTACTAAGCACCCAAACAAAAAACAACAACAATCTTTGGAAAATTATATTTTTAAAACCTGCCTTTTTCCCCCCTTCAACAGAACTAGTTAAACTTTATTAAGTCGATATCATCAGTAAAATTGCGTGTGACGTCAGTAGCATGGCCCTGCTCTGCAGTGGAAAAACAACTCGGGCTTTCCTTAACTGCACTGTGAGGGCTCAGTACGGCTCCTGCGTGGCTCGGTTATACAGTGAAAAAGAGGTATTGGTATTTATGCACTAACTTTCCAGTTTAGTATCTATGAGCCAACAAAACCACAAATATATATATATATATATATATATATATATATATATATATATATATATATATATATATATATATATATATATTATTTATCTAAATTTTAAATTAACATTTCAAATGCCAGTTTCTGATTTTCCATCCTAGCAAGCCTACTGAAATAGTTTTAACTTAACTAGTACTTTGTTGAAAGACACTTAATTGTAACATAAATCAAGACTATTAGAGTATTCTATATATAATAATATAATAAAAGGGTTAACTGAACATTCAAAGTGTGAAATATAATCAGGCTTTAATTACCTTTATATTTATCGGGTTAGATTTACAAAACCCATGCACACCCTTGAATCCTGAAGAAAGATGCAGAACTTGGATTTATCTGGAATAAAACCCTTACAACACAGACACTGCCATCCTCAGACTGTCACAGACTCACCAGCTGAATTAAGTAATGATGAATGTCAGACACCACGATGAGAGAACAGCTTTTAAATATACCAAGTAATTTGACAAAAAAACACAACAAAAAAGTATTTAGCCCTAAAGCAATGTCACATTAAAGTAAATAATGTTAATGTAGATAAAGTGGCTGTATGTATGAATTCCCCTTATTGAACAAATCATTTATCATACTTTTATTTCACTTACTCAGAAATATTATGACAATGTATTAGTTTAAAATAACACTAGGGCCCAGGGAAATACCTGAAGCACAGAGCTGGGTTCATCCTGTGTGCATCTATATATAGTTACTTTTGCTCCGTAATGCCCCCTGTGCACCCCAGCTATCACCTCCTCTTTTTTGAAAACACACAGTATCTAGCACACCAGTCTACTCACTTGTGTAACCAGTGACCTCTGTAAATACAGCATTATTCATTTTTACCAATAATATTTTACCTGTTTGGAAAAAGACCCTTGTAATGATGGTCCGGCAGAGAGGGCATGGTGTATTGGTGGGGTTGTCCTTGGCAAGAGTGCGGAGGCATGGCTCACAGAAGATGTGGTGGCAGGGGTAACACATGTAGGGACTGAAGTACACATCCAGACAAACAGCACAGATGTAGCCATCCTTGTCAATGCCATGGACATCTTCATCGTCACTGCTTGTTAGATTTCCGGCAGAACTCTACAAGACACAATACATTAACATCACTGTGTGCTTGTAGATGAGACAACTGTTGAGATTATACCAGGAGCTGCAAATTGAGAGGCCAACTCAAGCCAAACATAAGTAAATGAATGAAAAGACATACATTCTGCAATGAAAACTATGGTAAATAAGTCTTTTGAGGGGAAAAAAAGGCAGCGGTTGTATGACATGAAGGTCATTCAGTCAATATGTGACTGTAATAAATTTTGACTTGCTAACTGCTCAGTGTGTGTTTAAAGCTTATGGATTTTCTAAGTAATTAACAGTAATAAATGAAACTGTGAAGTTTACACATTTAAAAGAGGCAGCCTTTATTTTCCAAAAATGCAGCTGAAATTTGTATGCCTGAAATTGCATAGTGTCCAGGTATTTGAGCATGGCATCAACATCCATAGACATTTTTTAATAACACACGAGTTAAAGCTTTGTGAACCTGCAGTCTCTATACTGTATTGTTGTGTATACTTACATTTTTTTTGTAAAGACAAGATGTAATGTTTACAAAAGGAGACTTGCATTCCCAAAATGATTGCAGAAACATTTCAGGGGAGAACAACAATCAAAGCAGAGGAATCAATCAACCAATCAATCAATCTTTACTTTATATAGCACCTTTCTTAGTGGACCACCATCACAAAGCGCTTTACAAGATGCAGTAACAACAAGAAAATCCATAATACTTTAAATACAGAGAAATGCATATGTGGCAGGCTGGCGAGTGGATAGAGGCCCAGAGACAGATTGCAGTTCAAATGAATATACTTTTATTATAAACAAACACAAAAATAAAAGGGCAAAAGGGCCAAAACAAAGGGATTTAAACACAAAAAGAAAGACAAAAAGCAAAACTTACAAAATTAAAGTTCCCAGGCTGGACGATGCCTTCACTGGATTCAAAAAATTCAAAAATGACAAACAACAAAACAACAACCTGCTTCCTCAGCTCCCTCCTCTTAATAGGAAGCAGAGGCCTCCTTTTATGTCAGGTGGCTGGGCGCTGATTGATCGTTAATTAAGGTAATCAACTAATCAACCCCAGCCACCTGAACACAATAAAGCCAGGCAGGTAGGGGAATTTAACCCTATCCCTGCCAATTTCACACACCTCCCCCCATGTACAACGTACACAGACTGCAATCGGCCAACCCCCCCCCCCCCCCCCCCCCCCAAGAGTCCAATTATGTCCCTTGGGTGGGCTGTTTTGGTGGGCGGTGGTGGGCAGGGTTGATGTCAGAGCCCCTAAGCCTTCTTTGGTTGAGGGGGCCCCGGATCTCCAAGGTAATACGTCGACGGCGGTCCGGCTCCCTCTGGTGGTGGAGACGGCGACGGCGGCCCGGCTCCTTCTAGTGGTGGAGACAGTGATGGCGGCGGACCCTCGGGAGGAGGCGACGGCGGCTGCGGACCCTCGGCATCCCTAGTAAACAAAAAGGAGACACCAGCAGCCTCAGGCGATGCGGAGCAGCAGGCAACCTTGGGCCACAGCTCCTCCCCTCTGGGCTCTGGGAGCGGCGGCTCCTCCCCTCTGGGCTCTGAGAGCGGCGGCTCCTCCCCTCTGGGCTCTGAGAGCGGCGGCTCCTCCCTCTCTGGTTCTCAGGACGGCAGCTCCTCCCTCTCTGGCTCTCGGGGCGGCGGCTCCTCCCTCTCTGGCTCTCGGGGCGGTGGCTCCTCCCTCTCTGGCTCTCGGGACGGCGGCTCCTCCCTCTCTGGCTCTCGGAGCGGCGGCTCCTCCCTCTCTGGCTCTCGGGGCAGCGGCTCCTCCCTCTGTGGCTCTCGGGACGGCGGCTCCTCCCTCTCTGGCTCTCGGGAAGGTGGTTCACCACTCTCTGGCTCTCGGAGCGGCGGCTCCTCCCTCTCTGGCTCTCGGGACGGCGGCTCCTCCCTCTCTGGCTCTCGGGATGGCAGCTCCTCCCTCTCTGGCTCTCGGAAAGGCGGCTCCTCCCTCTCTGGCTCTCGGGACGACGGCTCCTCCCTCTCTGGCTCTCGGGAAGGCGGTTCACCCCTCTCTGGCTCTCGGGAAGGCAGCTCATCACTCTCTGGCTCTCGGGAAGGCGGCTCACCCCTCTCTGGCTCTCGGGAAGGCGGCTCACCCCTCTCTGTTGGAATAACCAGGCCATCTCCCATGTCTACCGCCAGGTAATTCACAACCATGAGGGCAACCTCTGGGAAGCAACCTCCCACTTTTCCCACCTCTCCCCATCTCGACGCCACAGCATGTTGATAACTATGGGGAGATCGAGGACAAGGTCTGCCTCAGGGTGCGTCAACCACTCCCAGATCTCCTGGGACGGTGGTGAAGGTGGTGGTATTGGAGGTAGTGGGGTGGCCCCTGATGCCCGGGGTGAACACTGCACCTCTTCCTGGGCCTGATTGTAGGGGCATCCTGCCCAGTTGTGGCCGTCCTCCTCACACCGGCCACACCAGTTTGCCGGTGGCATGTGTGGGCAGGACCGCCAACGGTGGTCCTCCTTCCCACACCAGGAACACCAGGAGAAGAGGCTAGCCGGATCCTCCAGCGGTGGCTGCAGCAGCTTACATTTCTTCAGCTGCTGCCTTTCCTGCCTTTGCTGCTGTCTGCTCTTCTTTCCCATAATAAAAAAAATTGTCCCCCCCAAAAAAAAAAAAAAAAAAAAAAAAACACTGCAGTACTGCTCCGAGCCCCCTGGAGGCGCTATATGCCACTGCTGACACCAAATGTGGCAGGCTGGCGAGTGGATAGAGGCCCAGAGACAAACTGCAGTTCAAAAGAATATACTTTTATTATAAATAAACACAAAAATAAAAGGGCACAAGGGCCAAAACAAAGGGATTTAAAAAAAAGATAAAAAGCAAAACCTACAAAATTAAAGTTCCCAGGCTGGGCGATGCCTTCACTGGATTCAAAAAATTCCAAAATCACAAACAACAAAACACTAACCTTTAAACTTTTATTTTATAATAAGTGAACAAAATGAAAACAAAACTTAGCTCTGTTCGAGCACTAACTAAAACACACAGAAACGCCCTTTAGCACAGGATATATATATATATATATATCCCGCGACGAGAAACTCGATATATGATATATATATATATATATATATATATATATATATATATATAATATATATATATATATAGATTTATATATATATATAGATAGATAGATATAGATATAGATTTTTTTTTTTTTAATAGGGCAATCAAAGACTAATCTCACCGTTCAGTGGAGAGGAAATACCCCCTTGGGAGGAAACCTCTGATCCTGCTGGAGAGACGGCCCCCACTCTGAGCACACTAGATATACAATGTTGGACATGAGATATATCTTGGAGTGAACAGCGGATGTAGGACTACTACTGTAGAAGACTAGTGGCCCATTTTTTTTTTATTGAAAGCTGGTTGAAGTTATTTTTTTTGCTTCTGGGGTAGCTGCGCCAATATGGAATGAATGGGGGGAGCAGACAAGCTTTAAAAATGAGAGAGGAAAGATTTTTTGTTATATTAGTACTGTTTGCATTAATGAACAGGGGATCACAAGGGTTGGAGGGGATGCTACAGGAAAAAGAGCGGCAGAGAGGAATAAGGGCAGACAGGGGAGTTGAGCTTACAGAACTGCACAAATTGACCTTGGTGGAACTGGTCTGATTTGGAAATGCATAGGAAGAGGATATAGTGAGTGTCAGGGACTAGAGTGAGATCACAGAAGCAAAGAGCAAGGGAGGGAAAACTGAAGGCAGAAAGGCAAAGAGATCATTGAAAGGAGAGAAACAACCTTGGAGGAGGATTGTGATTAGGTGAAAGGGAATATCGGGGAGACAGGAGATGGGAGGAGGAGGAGGGAACACTTTGCCATTCCCTGAAAGAACAGGAGGACAGCAGGACTGATGATGGGGGAGGGGAAGATATACGGGATAGACGATATTGGTATTGAATGCCTGCTAGATGTTTTGAGGGTTCCCAAAAACAGGTGTAGATCAACTGCATGAACAACAAAGGAAATAATGAAATCCTGATTGATTTTGAAGGCAAACCAGCCTGTTGCATAGGATGAGCAGGTAGATGAAGCGAGAGCCATGTACTCTTGAGCGAATGTGAGAAGATTGCAAAGGGATGAATTTAGTTGAAAATCAAGTTGTTGATATGAGGAACAGGCAGTGTGAACAGATGGGCCGAGGGAGCCACATGTCTGAAGCCTGGAATCTGTAGACGAGAAAGCATCGGCAGCGTTACTGATACCTGGGAGGTGTCGAGCTTGCAAAATTAAGTTATTGGTAACGGATAGCCAGGTGAGCCAGCAGAGGAGTTGCATGGGAGATACGGATAGCCAGGTGAGCCAGCAGAGGAGTTGCATGGGAGATGATGAACAACCTTTGTTAATGATGTGTACAGTGGCTTGTCAGATTTTTTTCTGCCAGTAGGGGACCCAGAGGAAGGCTGTGATGACAATAGGAAACAGCTCAAGAAGGGCTGCAGATTTAGACTGTGGGGGAGAATTTGGATTTCCTGAGGCTTTGCACTGGAGAACCACTGGTTATGAAAAATACCACCGAAACTGAGGAGAGATCGTTGGGGACAGATATTAAATCGTCTCAGAACAGCCATTCCAGTGCTGTAGGAGGAAAGTCCACATCCCAATGCCTTGCCGTGCTTCTGAAGAAATGTTGTTTGTTTTTGCAAAATGCATAATTTAAATGACTGCATATCTGTATGCCGTCTGAGCAGAAGTAGCTGGAGGTGTCTTGGGAGCTGGCAATGGGAAATTTGAAGATGATGAGGAGGCACCGGCTTTGGGGCAGAGAAATGAAGAGTGGATGATGGAAGTGCATATGGTACAGGTGTTTGCTACAAAGCTGTTAAAAAATCTGTTGAAGAAATCAGGATCGGTTTGAGACCAGTCTATGAGAGTGTTATCCAGCGCTAGGCGGGATACTGCTTTGGCTGAGAATGCATTGTGAAATTGACAAAAAAAAAAAAAAAATTATCTGACAGACAAGTCAACAATATTGAACATGTAAGAGTCCAGTTCTTTCAAATGTGTTCAGCCGGTCAGAGACTGAAGAAACGGCGGAGTTGAATAAGTTGCTGAATAAGTTGCTCGATATCGTGGGTATTTGTAGATGCAGGTTGAAGAAAGAGTCAAGAGGAGCCGAGAGTTCTGGTATAACAGCAGGCAGTGAAAGGGGAGTAGCTTGGGCTGGGCTGGATTGCTTAAAGCAGGGACAAGCGACCGCTGAAGATCCTGGTTCTCTGACATAAGTGTAAAAAGTTGTCAGGATGTTAACAATGAAAAGAAAAAAATACAGGTACATTATTTAAACAGTTTTAGTAACAGTGGGGACGTATAATTCTATATTTGTTCGGAACCCAGCTACTTACTTTTTAATATACGAAAAACAAATATCATTAACCCCTGAAAGTGAATTACAGAGTCTGATAACTTACATGCTCAGTGCAGCACAGTGCAAAATACAGTTATGAGGAATTTAAGTTCATGAACAATGTGAAAAGGAGTGTGGTGGGGTACGGAGCCAGGTCGCAGTAAAGTTGTCCCTTCCAGTCAAGGTTTTTGTTCAAACTATGTTTTTTAATTTGAACTAATTAACCTCCCACCCACATCCAGGTCCTGAAGTACTTAATTGTGATATAGCTAATAGTTATGGTGTACAATACCCCCCTTATGACAGAAGTTAATGTACAGTACCTGGACATGAAACAGTGGTACCTAATTGTACCAGTACCTACTTGTGTGTTACTGTGTTGTATGCCACTGTACAAACTACAATGATTTAACATATTTTGACAAATAGATTCTAGAAAGGTTAGTAATATACTGGACAGGATGGTGCTGAAAATCTATAAAAACCTGTCATCTTAAATAGTAAAATATCTATCTGCTAGCATCAGTATAGTACTCTCAGATTCTAAAGCCTGAAATCCTATATTTAATACTGCTCTGAAATAACATTGCCACTTCACTGCACAGATCATCAACAAAGCAAATTCAGCGCTGTGCAAACCTTCCCTATTTACTACTGTATGCTTAGTATATAATAAGCTTGAAATGTTTTTTAAAGAGGTTACATCAATGTAAAAGACAACATTGTTCTCATACATAATAAACAAACAGAATGATCACAAGTATTTTGAAAAACATTCAGTATGTGGTGATAATTAAATCCCTGAATGTAACAAGATGTCAAGGGCATTTTAGTTGTTTTGAGAAAAAACGCATTAGTGTTACACTAGCTGAAACCCTGATCTACTTGCAGTAGTTTCTTCATATTGTTACCTTCAACAATTTAGAAACTTCCTATGTTCCTGTATAGCAACAGAATATACTGTTGAGTACGATATTCAAATTATTTGATGACTATGAAGAGGATTCTTTTAGTCTAGGCCGATGTTCTAAATTGTTTAATTGACTCCACTGAACCTCAATACAGCTCTTCAATTGGTGAATTAGTTATTTTTGCCCAATAAACCTGGAGTGGAATGATTCCTGATGGAATTATTTTTGCAGCTACAGTGTGTACTTTATTGAGCAAAAAACAAATCAGGAACTGTACCACAGTATATTATCCATTTATCCTGTCTATCTTAACACAGCCATTCCCACTCAAGAATCAAGTTTCCAAGGGTCTGGAGGCTAGTGGTTTTGACTCAGGCTCAGGTCAAAAGTTTAATTAATTTGGTGGTCCAAACCAAGACATCAGATGGACATGACATTGCACTGAAATCTGATAATCACTTTTTGTTTAATGACCCAATTCGGAACTGGAGCTTTAGTATCAAATGTATTTCTGTCCGTGGGAACTGGTTTGTAAAACACAATGTGACGCTGCCAGTAATCCAACGGCCTCCATGGGATTCTCTTTTAAAGCGACCATTTCTTCCCTGTTAATCAAGGAACTAAGAGTAATCAACCCTGTGCAATTAAAATATCATTAACGCCCTTCTGTAATCCATTTTGTAACCCCATTATTCTGTCCAATTTGAAATGCCCAACAGGAGTGTAAATGATCAGTAGGACTGAAGACAATGTTTGGCTACCTGACAATGCATGGCTTACCTATTAGTTTTTGGCAGGTGTCCGAGCCTGGTTTCAAAGTTTTTCAAAAGTTTTACTTCAGATTATGTCACATTGACACAAGCTCAAATAAAGTGGTTACTAGGATTCAAAGGGATCTGCCCGGGACCACCGATTTAGCCGCTGGATGTACAGTATATCATTAGTTAGTAGCTCACAATCTATTGTAACACCTACATATTCAAAGTCATCCTGATCCCCACCACTAAGTGACCCCATGTTTATCTGGTACATTTATTATCCATGTGGTATGAATAAAGTTATTTTTTCAAGATAGTCACGTCACTCATTACGCAATAGTTTAATGCCACACATTTTATCATATAGCTAGATTTGTTCCACTATCACCTACACTGGGTAAATCTTACTTGGGCACTTGTAGAAATGGTGTCATTACATTTGTCACTTTGTAAGCCTATTAATGCAAAGTCTTCTAATTAACCACAAACAGGCATACAGTCACTGTATGATGCAACAGCATAAACGTATCTTGGGAATGGCTTCACCAGGAGGACATTTTAAAGGTTGTAACGAAAGCAAATGAGCAACAGTGAATACACAATACCAGTTGTGTATACACATCTTGTGAAAATACAAAACAGTTCCACTAATTTGGGCACTCTTATTTTTCATAGTTCCATAGTTTTATTCTAAATGAATATACAAACTGGTCATAACATAAAAAGAAAAAACATATAAATATATGAATCTAGTAAGGAGTCTTATGATCCTGTACTGTTAATACACAGTCCACCTCATCAGACAGAAGTTAATGTGCCTATGTCTCAAGTTCATTTAAACAGTCAATAGGGTTACAGTTCCCCATATTGAGTTTATTATTAAGACAAAACAAACTTTTATTTAATTTGGCAAAGGAAGTGTATGATTTAGAGGAATGTTCCAGGATGACTGGGTGATACAATGTACAGCATATAGTCCTTGAGGTGGATTGGTTAGATCTTGACATGTTATTGAATTAATGTATGCTAGCCAAGTGACTTTGTGTCTCTTCATTCAGTTTGAGCAGCAAGTAATCCACCCAGAATGATGTACGCCAAACAATGCAAGAAGATAAACAATAACTGAAGTCAGACAGAATTTGGTGGAAGAATGCCTACATGAAAACAACTAGAAAAAAATCTAAACCTAAATTACAAATAAACCAACAACACAGAATATTTAGTTTGGGCATTATCACAATAATACCTTCATATAATATTTCCATTATTACTGAGTATACCTTTATGTACAGTATAACGCATGACTGAAGCAGACTTAAAAGTATAAAAAAAAAAAAAAACCTCACCCACTCATGTTTTGTTTCTTGTCAAAGTGATAAATTAAAATACTACAGTATAGTGTCACCTCAGACTACAGCTAAAAGAAACCAGAAGTCTCAAACTGTCAGGTAACAGGGTTATTAAACAAAAACAGCCTAATTATTTAAGAGGCTGCTCACTCCCATGATCATGCCACTGTAGGAACATGCGTTGCTACAGTACCTGCAGATAAATAAAACCTTCAATATATTCACCAATAATCATCAGCTGATCTGTCAGCTGTCATGAACATTTTCTTCATGCTACATTACCTTCAATCAGCCCCTCCAGGAAAATCTAAATGCAGTTTGAGTATATTCACTGGCAGAACACAAAGAGACTGGTGCTGCGACAGACACCAAATATGATTTATTTTCTCAGAAATGAGTAAAGCTTAGGGCATTTTACTGCCTTTATTACTCCACTGTCTGATATAATTGTTCTGAATGCAGTGACCTAGTTGAACTGACTTTCACTGCAGAAAACAACCACCCTGCCTCTATGCAGTAGTGAAAAGGAGCAATCGGAATCACATCTCCATTAACGCTTTATTTTAATGAGCAGGAACATTTGGTAGCAAACAAGGAAATGCAGTGAGGCCTAGCTCTAGGGAAGGTACAGTGATCTGATCTTTGAGTGTTGTAAGTCTGCTCGGAAAGTATTTGTTTTTTGTTTTTTTCACAAGAGATACAAATTTAGGAGAACAAGATATTTCCCTGGATACAAACTATAACTTTTAAAAATAAAATACTGTTCAAAACATCATATATAAATAGGGGTTTATCTAAATCGCGATTCTGCAGAAATCATGAAATTGAGGGGTCATTGTGAAATTCACCTCTTTTAGGGGCCAATGCATATGGACAAGTACAGAGAAAAAAAAAAAAAAGGAAACCTTGTTTAAATTAACAACTGCACAATGCATGAGACGCAAACTACGCATCTTTCATCTGTAGATAGCCCTTTTTTATTCCTTCGCCGTCCTGTATGCATTGCACGTAAGCAAAAAACAAACAAACAGAAAATGTCCACAAATAATATTTACAAAAAAAATCTCCAAAGCAGTTATGGTTGTTGTTTACTATTCAAATATGAACGAAGTTTTAATCAGCCTATCAGTATTGCTTTTCTGTGACCTGTACTGTGAAGTAGGGGGTGGGACAAAGTTAGGTGCTGCTTTTCATTAGGTTGTTAAAATCTAGTTTTCAGCATTGGAGGTAAAATAGTAGAAATGGACTACAAAAAAAGCAAAGTATATTTCGTCTGATGATCGTTTCAAGATATTTCCCAAAGACACTGTACATGCAGATCGAGGTAATTGTTTTGCATATCTTAATGTGTCTTTGGAGAAAATACGATCGCTCGCTATTTAGCTTCAGAATCACACATTAAACAAAAGCTACTACAGAGGCTGTTGAACAGAACGTAAAATAAACAGCTTTCAGAAACCAAACTGGAAAGTCAGCCCAGACAAAAAGTGTTCCTGTCTGCAAGTTAAATCCGTACTAAAACGATCTAGCAGAGCCACCTCGCTTCAACCTGCTGCTTACTTTTTCGCAGTTGGAATTTTAGACCGGAATAGCCTAGCCAACGTTTTCTTTGTTTTGACGCGGTACTAATAAAATAAATTATTGGATGGGGCAAATAACACTTCAATGAACGTGCTGCATACATTGCCTGTATTAAAGTATGCCAGATGCCCTTCGTAATCGAGTTTTGGAGTGGTTTCTAATCGAGTTCCACATCTGTATAACTTGGAAAAGCTTTGCCTTAACACCAATTCAGTGGATGCAGAATGTGCAGTCTCAATGTATGGGCAAGTCAACTGCAGAGGGATGCTGCTTGCTTGCCTTTAACAAATGACAGCACTCTGTTTTAGTAAAATAGCAAGTACCACTCTTTTTATGCTTTATAGTGTTCTGAAATACTGTCTACGTAGGTTTATTTAATGTTTAAACAGGTCCGCTAAATGTCCGCGAAATTCTAATTTTATTCCACAACCTAACAGTGAAAAATACGTACATTTACCGCGAATTAAGTAGACCCCTATATATAAAGTAAGAAACCTACAGTACATTATACATTCACAGTGCACTGGAGGCAATATTTACTGCATTATTTTATTAGCTACATGGTCTTCGTGCAGAAAAAAAAGCACAATGATATGCATTTGCTCTACTTACAGCAACATTCTCTGTATAACCCAATAATGGAAAGCACATATCACACATTAACGGTGCAATTCTTTACTTATAATCAAAATAAATAGATTTGTTTTAGGTAGGAATTCAATTAGGCTTTAGCCTAGATATTCAAGATGTATTATGAGCTCATTCTCCACCTTTTCATTCAGTCCATATTGTTTGTAATCTATCCATTACAGCATTCTTAACTAACCCATCTCTTATACTTATATATAATATTTTATGTCTAAAACGTGTTACTCCATTATTAAATGAATCAAAGTATTTACCCCCCTGTAATCAATGCTTTAACTAATCAGTTTTCCATAAAACATAGAAGAAAAGAAGAAATGTGAAGGTGAAGAAGAAAAAAAATACTAAAAAGTCACTTCATTCTATAGAGTGTTGTGTAGTGTTCTAAGCCAGGGGTTCCAAAACTGGAGGCCGGGGACCTCTGTGGGACCTTAGCACATTGGCATGCAGCAATCTTAATACAGATAGACTAAAGTAACTACAACAAATAACAAAAGCTTCCATTTTTGGAAACTCTTAACTACATGACAGGGCATATATAACCATCAAGTATAGCAATGTTATAAGTATACCAGAAGTCACTGACAGGTAGGGCCTCATCAATGGATAAACGCTTTCAAGTCCTTCACTTTCTCTGGTGCTGCAAACCCTGTGTTGAAAACGTTTTCAGACCTAGGCAGACCTGGCATTTTACCATTAAGTAAATCAGAACTCTGCTACAGCACATATACTGTGCAGCAGCAAAAAGTCATTGCTTGAAAAGCTTTGTTCTCTCATAAATTATTAATTCAGCATCTTCCAGAACACCGCAATCAATATAATGGCTTTTACTCAAGAGAAGAAACATCTTTGCTAAAGACAATGACCACGGGTATTTGTTCCAGACATAAATAAAATATGCATTCAAAAAAACTAATTAAGAGGAAGAAAAATCTGACAATGAGGAAATATCTAATCCATATCTAATTCCATTTCTACATCTATATAAAATATAATGTTTTTTTTTTTTTTCAAAATCTAAAAACAGAGAATAATTTTTTTTATGAATGCAAATAGTATTATTGATGTCTGCTCCTTATCTGGTGCTAGATTTAGGGTTCTGGAAATGTCCTAATTAGTAAAACAGTGATTACTGTTTCTGAAAAGGTCTTGACAGGAATGGCGTTGTGGTGAAGTCAGGCCAGATGCAGGAACCAAAACAAGGCATGCAGCGTTTATTTAAATAACAAAAATAAATAAAATATTTAAACAAAAAAAACAATTTGCTCACAGAGCGAAATAAAAGATTTAAACAAAAACAAAATCACGAACACAAAATACAAATCGAATAATTAGGTCAGGCTGGGCAGTAGCCTTCCCTGATCCTACTTTATTTTCTGTTTCATTTGGTTTCTTTCTCCTCTCTTTCTCTCACTCCGTTCTCTCCTCTGAACTCCTCACCTCGAGTGCTGAGAGCTGCAGGCTTTTATATTAGTGACCGAGGGATTAACTAGCTATCAATTATCTGATAATCCCTCAGTCACATTATGCAGTTTTTTTGTTTTTTGTTTTTTTTAATGTAGATGGGGCATCCCATCCACGCTGCAACACAAATACAATAACAAAACACTGCTACGCCATCACTAACACAAATAATAATAACAATACAACAGAACACAAGGCTCTCGCTGTCATATTTACACATAATAATAATAATAATAATAACAAACAAGAACCAGATATATACAAGCAGGTCTTTGCCCTGCCCCCTGTCAATAATGTGCAGGGCTCTCTCCTGCTGCCCTACTACAGTCTTGTTTAAAGCTATGTGGTATACATCAAATAAAAGTTTTATCCAAGAACTGCCCATTGATGCAGAAAGCTAAAGATACTGAAAATGGATGTGATACCTTTCAATCACTCAGAAAAACAGATCAGTGTTTTTTTCTTTCAATTTTACACAACCTCTTCATTGACACGTTTAGTTATTAAGATCTTACTTTTTTTGGTCCCCCCTCCCCCCGTTGTATAACAATCGATAACTGTGAACTTCCATTCTTATTTGGAGATGCACCAGATAAAGTCTGGTGCATCTCTGTGCACTTGGCTATGCAATCTTAGAAATAAATGGGTTATTGTGCATTCCACATAGACCCACATGGTTCTCCAGTCTTTCTTGGAACCCTTGTTGTGTTCAGGTTTTATAACTATTCTTACAGTCCACAACATCTAGATAATGGATTCACTATGAAACCAAAGGGTTCTAAATAGAACCATTCGAAGTTCCATAGTTTGTTGCCTATTTATATGAAACTTTGAATTTGGAACCCCTAATTATGGTTTTACTGGTTCAAATGGTTCTATTACTCAGTAATTAGGAATGGTTATTGTTATAGAGCCTACACAAACATGGTTTCCAGAAAAAGACGAAAAGAACCACATGCTCCATAGAGAATGCTGTAACCTTCTTTTCTAAGATTGTAAGCAATATTGAACACAGGGTGGTTTTTCAATGTGTTATCTTGCTGAAGGAAAAAAAAACCAAGGGGGTGCTTATATAAGATTAAATGTATAATATTGTTCGTAAAATATTTATTATAAAAAGTAGGCTTTTGTTATTTACAAATAGTTTGTGAATCAAGATTTCTATCACTAACTATGTAGCAGAGTTATTAGCATCAGGCAGGTGAGGTGGCAATGCTGTCAGGATTAAGATCAATAAAAACATTAAAACATAGCTTGAAGAGGGCAGCGGTAGAGAGCGGTTATCAGTGTTAATAACATCAACAACAATGCTTTTAAGATCATTAAGTTAAAGCCCCTTGTCAGTTTGGAATTATTATTGTTATATTCAGGTTATAATGTTATCTAGATAGATTGCACCAAAGTCTGTTGCATTAGTATAGGCCTGGCCTCCAAAAAAAAGGCTAGGCGATACTAATGCAGCCACACCACCTCATTAATCGGTAATTATTCCTACAAGACACGACTCAAAGTGAGCACAGCTGTTTTTATCAGCCCGTTAGGCAAATATAGCAGAACCCTAACGTTACAAACTTTACCGGTTAACCAAACACACCATTTGAAACTGAAAACTGCACTGTGCATTGTATCTACTTTCCTGGCAGATTTTCTTTTAATTTTTTATAATTGATCCTTAGGTTAAAAATGTACACATTTTAATAATGCAGTACACATATATTCCAATTATTGAAAATAACACACGTTTCAAAGTTACAGACATTTTAGTCTTATGAGCATCCTCCGTTTTTAAAGCTCTACTGTAAGACTTTTTGATTGCTTCTGCACTCACTTCCAATCAGAAGTGTGGGGGCTTGCTTTTGCATTGGTAAAATGACCTTCAAAGTGGTTTTATTATCATCTCATTTTTCAAGTAGTGGAGCACACATCATCCCACCACATTTAACCCATTGGGCTCTATTTTAAAGCCTGTGCATTTGTTTTCTAAAAGGAATTAACAACAGTAATGTGTATAATAGAAGCAACACATTCAAAAGTGCTTCTACCTACAATTAAGCTGTGTCTTATTAGCTTTGTGGGGTAAATATGGAGCAAGTTGAAGATGTTGTATATATTTCTTATTATGAAAAACTGTCCGACAGCTTTGTAGTGCTACCACATGGTAAAGCATAGGAAGTATATAGAGCATACATTGTGTATGTGCCCCAGAATCATAATACTTGACTGTATGTAATTCAGCCTGATCGAATCTCAGATTCAACATTTTGTATATATGATTTCTTTATTCTGGAACGCCATGTTGTTCAAGACAAAGTTGCACTACTGTGTGTCTGCGGGATTCTAACATACATTAAATCCATATAAAGCATGCTTTCAAACAACTGAGTGTATCATTAACAATGTCAAACTTGAATATCAAACATGCTGGAAGATGAAATGCAAAAGGGAATGTGGTGCCCTCTGCTGGAGGTCAGGTGCAGTACTAACATACAATAGAACCATGTTGTTGAATTAAAACTCAATCCTCCCAATACGCAGGTATTTATGTACAAATTTGCACGTTTCATCTAAAACAATTAAACACTCAATAGTTCAAAATTCATTAAAAGAATGTTGAAAACTGTTTATACTACAATGCTTTCTCAATATCTTCAGATTGTCCTGTCCGCAGCAGGCATGCAGAGCCGTAATGAGGCATTTAGCGCCCGGAACAGGCAATTAGATTTGCGCCCATAGCCCCCCCTCCCCTCCCCTCCCCTCAGTTTTTTTTCTTTTTGGGTGTTAAAAGTTGGGATGGTATATTTGCTCATAGTTTTGATTAACTTATTGTTATTTCAGAATCTCTCATCTGACATGTTTGAAGGGAACAAGACATTACTTAAAACAGAAAAGAACTTGTTAACACGTGTTAACTGCAAGGCTATATTTCCTGCCTCTGCGATTATATTCAATCCAAGCATTTTCAGTACCAACCAAAGACAATCAGTTTATTTTACGCATGGTCATTTTTTGTTAGTTTTTGACTCCACAGTAAAAGCTAAGGCAGAGATCAAGCTATGTGCGTATAATAAGGACAATTAAATTGTTATATATATATATATATATATATATATATATATATATATTATATATATATATATATATATATATATATAACTTTTTAATTAATCTGTTGTTCTCATAATCATTGGTACTGTAAAAAAAAAATGGATTGAAAATAATCGTAACACAAACGCGGATGCAATGACTTAATTAATGGCTTGAAGCATATTCAGAAAGACATAAACTCTCATTTCCATCTATATAGTTAGCAAAATGAAAGAAAATTGTTCCATTTCCCTAAAGATCCAAAACAATTTAGAATTTAGCAAGAGCCATGCAGGTATGTATGCTATAATTTAAACCAAAAAAGAATAAGAAGGTCATGAAAAATAATAACTAGATTTTGTGTTTATTAATACATACATGTTTAACGCATTACAAGAGCGACGCAATTATCACATACACTTGGTTTGTAATGGTGTTTTTAAAAATAGCAAACTGGGGGGGGGGGGGGGGGGGGGGGCTGGGGGGGCATTTGTTGGGGGGGCCCTCTTAACTACACCTCACTTGTTTCCTGTCCTTATTCCTTAATTACAATAAATAAATACTGGTACCACCCTTATCATCTTGTAGTTCAGGATGGTGAATTATAAGGGCCGTTTATCTATTTGCATTTTCTTAGAAATTAATTTCTTACTTGTTGTCTATCCTATTGTAATATTTTGGTTTACCTTTATTACATAGTGTAATTTAGTTAGTTAGGGAATTAATCCCAACTACTAATTCTGATTAAACTTGTATTACAATTATTGCCACCAAAGGTAAATAATTACAATAGGAATATGCACAATGGACTCTACAGAGTAATATCTATTGAGTTCGGATCCATCAATTTAACATTGATACAATATTAGACTGGATTATTAATTAGCACAGTGCATAGTAACAGTTCCAAAGGAAGCCCATAACTCAGGGATGTCAAGGCGCTGGGCTGATGTCACTGCCAGAATTACCACATCCGTATCAACTGTGCATATTGACACCTTGGCATGCCCTTGTTTCATGGCATCTTCCACGTAAAGGATGAGTCGTATATCGGCCTCCTCATGATTGCATGGAGCAAGACCTGACACATCTCAGGGCTGATTACATAGCACACAAGAGTGATGTGTGCTGATGACTTGTTTGTTGGTGTCCATGACTGGCACTGGTCACCAGGAAGGAGAACAGCTCCATTTTTGTTGTCATCAATTCTGAGAAACTCATGCCAGTTTTGAGGACGTGCACTGGATAGTTCCACGTGTCTCTGAATCCTTTCCCCCTCTTACTTCATGTATCTGCTTTCAAACTCTCTGGGAAGTACTTGTCCCACACATCATTTACCAGGCTTGCTTGCTGCAGCTGGGATTCATTGTACGGTAGAGTACGGTACTTGTGTTGCATAGCTATTGAATGCCTTGGCAGGGCCAGGTTGTAGCAAGTTGACGATAGCAGCCCCATCAAGGATAATGACTTCAGCAGTGGGAATGGGAGCACTGTCTTGTGCAGGGACCAGATCTTCCAAGCAACCTACCAGGTCAGATTTCATTCCAGTTCTCCGCTTGCCCATTTGTGATAACTAGGGTGGACATGCCTTGTTTTCATGTTCAAATAACTTGTCACGGTCTCCATCTCGTATCTGTGATGCAACGAACACCCTGGAAAAGAGGGAACAGTTGTTCTTCAGGGGTGACAGCTGTGCTCTTGACTTCTCTCGGACTGGAGGCCAACTGAAGAGGGGGAGGCTGTTCCTCTTGATGAGATCAGCAACGGGCTTTGTTTGGTTGACAAGGCACTCTTTGATATAAGTGTCATACTGCTCTTGTCCAAGCTCCTCAATCTGGCGTACAGTGTCTATGACAGCTGGATCGGCAAGTTCTTTGCCTTCTTTCTCTTCCCCATTGAGGCTTCGAACTCTCCAATCACTCGGGCCATCTCGGGACCAAATCCATTCAGCGCCGCAGGGATGCAGGGTTCTCAGTCAGACCCAAAGCCATCACCTTTGACTGAGGCATTGTTCTGCTTGTGGGCCTGGTCTATAGCTATTGCACAGAACGCACGTGCCATCTTCTTCACAGTAAAGTTCCCTTTGAGAAACTCTGCAAAGACATCGGGATGCTAGACTTCCAGTGCAGTCATGTCATGCAAATGGACTGGAATCCACCTGGCATAATTGGTTTGGTCCAAGGTGAAGAACCATGACACGATCTTGGTCAAAACATCTATGTAGAGTAGGAAGTCTGCCTCTCATATTGCTCTCACATAGATCATCACCTCAAGCTCCAACTGCAGGATGTTGCACCAAAACTGTAACTGGGGAGTACACCAGTCTTCCAGGGACATCAGATTCTCTCCCTTTTCCAGGCTGCTGCTGTACTGGGCATAAGCTTTGTGCACGAGTAGATATAGAGTACTAGCTGTGACCTGATGTGTGCGTCAACTGCATGTCACATGGGAGGCTGTTCCAGGTGTGGCAACGCCAGCTTGCACAAGTGCACTTGTCCACCCACTGTCCTCCAGAAGATCTCCAAGTGTATTGAGAGCTGACATCTCAATGTGCAGCCTGCCAAACATCACAACAAAGTGATCTTCACCATGGATTGTTGGCCAGTGACACTGGATTTGCTTTGCAAGTGTGTACAACCTGTTGCACTCCACTGACCTCATCGCTTGAATGTTGCAACAGCGATATTCCGGTTCCATGTAAGGAGTCACATGCACTTGTTGAGCTTGGATTATGGTCTATGTTGTCTACTACACCTGTAGTGAAGAGGCTACCTCCGAGTTGAGGAGGACAGACAGCTTTTTTCATCTCATAGTGTTGACAGATATTATTTCCCAGATCAGATATTCATCACCTGTTCACATAACATGGAGAGTCCTAGATTGAACTCCACTAGACCACTTTTTTTTTTAAATAGATAAAGCAGTAGTAATGTTATTGTTATTATTTATTTTCAGATCAATACAGTTCCAAGCCTGCTGCGACTCTAAGTCAGGCCAGCGCAGATATATGGAGAAACAGTCAACATTATCTGGCACAGATATATGGAGAAACAGTACACATTACATTCACTCTACAACATAATTATACCATAGGCGGAATCTTAACACAACTCATTGTTGGCCCTGTAGCTAAAAATCTTCCTTAGGACATGCCCTAGCTGCGTAAAATGTCATGCTTGTATCATCAAAGGCACAATACCCCTGAATATTTCACATATCCGCTGGACTTCAAGTTCATCTGAAGCCTGGAGTAGGTGACATTTTCTTGTGGTCTGGCAGATAAGGTGTCGATCTGTTTCTTTCTTTACATAAACAAATGCAAGTTAAGTGTTTTAAAGGGGGAGGGAAAATTTTGTATTGGAAACACACCGAATGGCTTTCTAGTATTAAATATAAAGTGACAAAATATCACCACAATAGGTGCTTAATACGTGTTATGAAACATACCTTTACATTTCATTACGCTTATAGTAGTGCTGGTCCTGAAGGCTGCAGAAGCGAATAAATAAATAAGCAATGCACATCTCAGGGGAAGCGAACAACACAGATATGCCATAACAATAACGAACAGGCGATGCTATGGTGTTGTGTAGAACCAGGTTCGTGGTTGTTAAGACCGTTTCTAAGGATATGACGCATTCCCTTTTCTAGTGTAGAGGTGCATGTAAAGTGAAAACATTGAGAACTGCAGAACAAAATTATTCGAGTGGCAATGCATTTAAGTCATTTTTTCGCCCCCCGTGGCTTTGCGCCCTGGGTGGCTGCTGTAATACATACATTAGTTGTTTAGTTATTGCATACTGTGGCAGGCTGGCGAGTGGACAGAGGCCCAGAGACAGTCTGTAGTTCAAAAAAATAACTATTTTATTATAAATAAACACAAAAATGAAAGGGCACAAGGGCCAAAACAAAGCAACTTAAACACAAATAAAGCAAAAATACACTCACAAAAATAAAGGTTTCCAGGCTGGGCAATGCCTTCACTGGATTCAAAACATTCAAAAATCACAAACACCAAAACACCAACCTGCTTCCTCAGCTCCCTCCCCCTAAATGAGAAGCAGAGGCCTCCTTTTATGTCAGGTGGCTGGGCGCTGATTGATCATTAATTAAACTAATCATCTAATCAACCCCAGCCACCTGAACACAATGAACCCAGGCAGGTAGGGGAATTTAACCCCATCCCTGCCAATTTCTAAAGAGCAGAGCTGTGCTCTGCCACATACCTCCCCCCATGTACAACGTACACCGGCCGCAATCGGCCAACTCCCCAATTATGTCCCTTGGGTGGGCTGTTTTGGTGGATGGTGGTGGGCAGGGTTGATGTCGGAGCCCCCAAGACTTCTTTAGTTGAGGGGACCCCGAATCTCCAAGGTAGCACGGCAATGACGGCGGCCCGGCTCCCTCTCGTGGCGGAGGTGGCGACGGCGGCCCAGCTCCCTCTCGTGCCGGAGGAGGCGGCGACGGCGGCCTGGCTCCCTCTCGTGCCGGAGGAGGCGGAGGCGGCAGCGGACCCTCGGGAGGCCTAAAAAACATAAAGGAGACACCAGCAGCCCCAGCCGATGCGGAGCAGCAGGCGACCCCAGCCGATGCCTGAAGGGGACTGTAGAGCGGCGGATCGCAACGTAATTCGTAGTATCCCTGAGCGGTGCAAGGCAGGCATCCTTGGGCCATAGCTCCTCCCCTCTGGGCTCAGAGCGGCGGCTCCTCCCCTCTGGGCTCTGGGACCGGCGGCTCCTCCTCCTCCCTCTCGGGCTCTGGGAGCGGTGGCTCCTCCCCCTCCCTCTCGGGCTCTGGGAGCGGCGGCCCCTCCCCCTCCCTCTCGGGCTCTGGGAGCGGCGGCTCCTCCTCCTCCCTCTCTGGCTCTCGGGACGACGGCAGCTCCTCACCCCTCTCCGGCTCTGGGGACGACGGCAGCTCCTCACCCCTCTCCGGCTCTGGGAGCGGCGGCAGCTCCTCACCCCTCTCCGGCTCTGGGAGCGGCGGCAGCTCCTCACCCCTCTCCGGCTCTGGGAGCGACGGCAGCTCCTCACCCCTCTCCGGCTCTGGGAGCGACGGCTCACCCCTCTTTATTGGAGTGACCGGGGCATCTCCCATGTCTACCGCCAGGTAATTAACCACCATGAGGGCAACCTCTGGGAAGGACGCCAGGTGGTGTTGTTCCTTCCATTGTTCCACCTCTCCCCATCTCGACGCCACAGTGTGTTGATAACTATGGTGAGATCGTGGACGAGGTCTGCCTCAGGGTGCATCAACCAGTCCCAGATCTCCTGGGACGGTGGTGAAGGTGGTGGTGCTGGAGGTAGTGGGGTGGCCCCTGATGCCCGGGGTGAACACTGCACCTCTTCCTGGGCCTGATTGTAGGAGCATCCTGCCCAGTTGTGGCCGTCCTCCTCACACCAGCCACACCAGTTTGCCGGTGGCACATCTGGGCAGGACCGCCAACGATGGTCCTCCTTCCCACACCAGGAACACCAGGGGAAGAGGCTGGCTGGGTCCTCCAGCGGTGGCTGCAGCAGCTTACATTTCTTCAGCTGCTGCTCGTCCTGCCTTTGCCGCTGTCTGCTCTTCTTTCCCATGTTAAAAAAAAAAAAAAAAAAAAAAAAAAGGATCCCAACCCCCCCCCCCCCAAAAAAAAAAATACTGCTCTGAGCCTCTAGGTGGCGTTATCCTACTTCTGATACCAAATGTGGCAGGCTGGCGAGTGGATAGAGGCCCAGAGACAGTCTGTAGTTCAAAAAATAAACACAAAAATGAAAGGGCACAAGGGCCAAAACAAAGCAATTAAAACACAAATAAAGCAAAAATACACTCACAAAAATAAAGGTTTCCAGGCTGGGCAATGCCTTCACTGGATTCAAAACATTCAAAAATCACAAACACCAAAACACCAAAACACCAAAACACCAAAACACCAAAACACCAAAACACCAAAACACCAACCTGCTTCCTCAGCTCCCTCCCCCTAAATGAGAAGCAGAGGCCTCCTTTTATGTCAGGTGGCTGGGCGCTGATTGATCGTTAATTAAACTAATCATCTAATCAACCCCAGCCACCTGAACACAATGAACCCAGGCAGGTAGGGGAATTTAACCCCATCCCTGCCAATTTCTAAAGAGCAGAGCTGTGCTGTGCCACACATACATAAAAGTTTTTCTACTAATCGGTAACTAAAGCTACAGTTTAGTTCTGTCCCTCTGTCCATATGACGAGTTCAGGTTTATTATCTCGTAGGACAATTCTCATCCCCTCTTTGTAAATACCCATAAACACACATGCATGTACAGTCTAAGTTTTGATTGTATTTGTTCTAAGTGTAGACACTTGGCATGTTTTAAAGAGATACACATCGAAGCTACCTTTAAAAAACAAAACAAACAAACAACAAAGTAATGGGGGAAAAAGTACTGATCTTTACAACAAAAACAAAAAAGAATTGTGTGTTCACATTTATGTTTTAATGTGACAGGGCAAGGAAGATAATGTTTCATTTAAATCTGGATATTCACAAAAAGAACATGCAGATATATTTTATCCCAAATCAGTTATGATAAAATCAATTTAGACAAATGCAATACTTTTACAGTTGAATAAATGAGGCTCAATTTTTCAATAAGCAGGCAAATGTGTCATTATGAATAGACCAGCCAAGTGAGGCAAAACAGATTCCTATTGACAGTTAAATACTGCTAGATAAGGCTGCCACCTATAAATGTGTAAACACCTCAGTTTAGTTTACTACGAATAAATGTTTAGAAAATCAATAAACCATAAACTAACATTATGCAACTGGCGAGATTCAATGACATTCCACTCATTATTAACAACCTTTCTTTTTTTCTCACGAAGCCTGTGTAGGTATTCTTTTTCACATACTTGCCAGCATTGGTATCCAAGCTCCAGTTACACAAATGCACTGGATGGACTGAACTGAGCTGTTTCAGATGACAATATATAGCAATCAAAAAAAGTAAGCCTATTTTTGTAAATATAAAGCAGTTATATTGCCAAAAGAAGATACATTTTATGATTTTTACAAGTTACTTGTAGACTTGAAGAGTGTTTGATAAAACTTAACTGGCAGTTGCTGTGTGCATAACATTATGCCAATTAGTCACAAGGTTTTCCAAATACTCTGTACACCAACAAAGAATCACATAACCTTTTTGTGTGTGTCTAATTTATTTTTCTACAGTAATAGAAACGTGTATTAAGTATTACTTAGTACTATGGTAAATGTGAAATGAAGTTTAATGCCCAATTGAAAGGTCTTGTTTTTTTATATCAACTTAATATAGTATGTGTTTCTTGAAAACACTTGCCCATCGTTTAAACTGTGTCGTTTAGTTTACTGCAGGCAGTTTACACGTTTACAGAAAAATGTAAATGTTGCAGCCTTACTGCTAGATAACCTGTACAATATTTTTTGATCAGCTTTAATCTGGTTGTAGCTAACACAATAATTCAATAAATTAGAGTACCCTAAGATAACATTTTACCAGCATGGGGAGGCAGGGAGTATATTACTGTATGTAGGTAGGCAAATACTAAAACACCATATACATGTACTGTGTCTGATAGTATGTAAAGAGTTTGGGTTTTGTTTAGTGCTGAGAAGGCCAATATAATAACTTCTAAAGTAAACAATACTAATGTCTGTATCCCTGAACTAGGTTTATTTCACAGTGCTTTTATTTGGCTTATCCTAACCAGGGAGGAGTGTAAAATCCAGGGAAAAAAAAAGCTTACGCCACAACCATTTTATTGAATGTTCTTAATGTAATGTTAACATATGTTTAAGTGGCTGCTAAAATGTGGTATTGGTGAATACAACTCATACTTAAACAAAGTTCAAAGGGAGTGTGTGTCATGACAACAGAGTGAAATAAATACTCTTTGAATTGGAAAAACTTGAATTGGCTACAGTATGCCACAGAATGAAGTATCAAGCCTTACATATAGTATAATACTATACAAGTTTAAACCAAATAAAAACAAACAACAACAACAATCTACGTTAGATTCCTGTAATAAAATGATATGAACCATACATAATTTACACAACAGAAAGCTTGCAATGTTGATTATTGAATAAAGTCTTACAGATTTCTAAATGGGCTCTCCAACACAATACAGGATCCAGATGTAATTTAGATGAAAACACATCTGCAAATAATATGACATTGAATAGTTAACTTATTCAAATGTAACTGAACAGATACAAAATGGCATTTCAACGTATTGGGTGGTCAGTGAGTGAACTGGGTGTACAGTAAAGCATGCCTGCCTATAAGCCCACAACATTTAGTGGAATTGCAAACAACCCCATAATGCTTTGAGCTGTGATTCATTCCATTCTCCTCCACTGCTTTCTGTCGATTTTTACTTTTGCGCGGCCCAGCATTTTTAAATACATCTAGACTCCACAATAACAACAAAGGGTTTATTTTACCAGCACATCTGGTACATGTGCTCACTGCTCTGTGCAGAAGGAATACTGCAAGCTATGCAGTGTGCACTCCAGTGCTCTCCATCCTGCTAGTATTTTCTACATTGCTGCTGTTGGGTAAAACAAATTGTCTTTTACAAAACCTTCATGACCAAACATTACTTTTTTTTTAAGCATGCCGTTGTACAGTATTTTAAAAGGAAAACAGTATCTGCACTTCTAGTAACCTAATAGGTCACTATTACTGCACATTGTCTTTAAAAGGGTTAAATAAACCAAATATCTGTATGCATCTTACAGTTTTGAAGGACAATATCTTTTAAACAGGAGCCTCTTACCTGTTTGTTTTGCTCCTGAAGCTGGCTCTGTATCCAGCGTTCTCTTCTCCTCTGCTTCCTCCTGAGGCTCTTGAGCCTGTTCCTCTCCCTCTTGCTTAACCTTCTCTCTGCTGCAGGTGATGTGGAGGGGCCAGTCTGTAACAGGCTAGCCGCAGACGTTACCTGCTCTTCCTCTGTGCTACTTTCAGAGGGGAACCGTCTTCTCAAAGCCACAGCCCGGATTGTTGTACTGTTACCTACAAGCACTTGTGCATTTGGTTCTCCAGGATGGTCCGTTCTACCCTCCATGTCCATGACAGCACATTGAGAAGATCTGTCTGGCTCGCGATCAACATCTGAACTGACCCTGTTTGGACAAAAGGTGCCAGATGTTGCCCCAGTGACTAGATGCAAACGGGTTCTTTGGCTGTGGGGCTGTATTACCCTTTGCAATCTGCCAGACCGGGCAGAATTGCAAGCGTATGCTTTAAGAAGATCAGAGAAGCTCATGGAAATGCCCATTCCATCTGTGCTGCTGTAATCCAAGCTATGTGTTTTTCTATGTGAAGCTTTCACAACACGTCTTGCGTTAAGTGGCCCTGAAAAGGAAGAAAATGCTTGTGGATTAGCAGCTTTGAAGTCCCCTTTGCATGATCTTGCCTCAAGGCAAAGCGCTTCAGTTATTTTTCCAATTTCATTATTAGCGTTAACAGCATGGGAAAACATAGTGCTGCTCAACCCTGGCACTCTTGCTTCCATTCCCTGTTGGGTGTTTAAGCCATCCAGTGATTTGGGGACAAAAAGAGCAGCTCCCTTACTTGGTGGTCTTGACACTGGCAACGAATAGTCAGTCCGACTCTTGCAGAGATGTATGGTTACATCCTGGCCACAAGGACATTTTGCACTGCTGACAAAGTTAAAACCCCCTAAACGAGCCCCACAATACAGGCAGTTCAGCTTCCCAATTGTCCACTGGGCCTATAGGAACGAAACAGAAAACAATGCATTCATTGTCAAAAAATAAGGAGAAATAACCAGATCAACTTTTCTTTTTTTTCAACCAACAAAGTCAGCACTTTTGTTTTTTTTAAACACAAACCTAGGTGATTAGCAAGGTATGAGCAGAAACACATAATGCAGACAAAGCTAAATAAAACATACCCACACACGTGCACGCACACACACATTACAATATGTTGCAGCTATACTGCACTGTGGAGTATATTTAAATCTAAGTACACTGCTTTACAGAGCTATCATATAAATGTTATGCTAAGTACCTTTAAAAGTCCCAGCAGTACATTTAATAACAAGTAAAACAGTGAGAGAGAACAGTCTGGGGCATAGTAACAAATCTGTGTTTCAATGAAAGCAGATCTGGCACAACTGCAGTACATTCCTCACATAAAGAATACTTTACCCTGCTCTTACAGTGTCTGCATACCGAATTTGGTGGGAGGAGATTTCCCACAAGCATGCATGAGTCTGCCTCACCAAAAGCATGTTACTATTCACAAAACGCTTTAACGTTTCCAATGTTTTCATTTAACTTCTTTACTTACACCTACAAGTACTCTGCTTTAGTCATCATAATTTTGAGAAAGTAATGTATGTATTTCTTAGTGCATGAGTCAGAAAAGTGTGCCAAAATAGAAATACATTGAATAAAGGAGTTTGTAAGTTGTTAGCTTGTTTCATATTAGTTTTGGAATTGTTTTTTTTTTCTCTATAAAGAGCGAATAATAATTTGGAGAAAAAACTTTCAGAATCTTGCCGAAACATAAAGCAGTAAGATACACCAAGATGTCATTATTGTGAAATGAAGCACTGCTGGGTGCATTGTTAGATAAAGCAAAGCTGAGCGCCACTGCCACCTGGTAATTTGACAACAATGCACACCTTACAGGGATCATCAAATCTCCCATTCAAGAAGGAAAGCCAGAGGTGTGTAAGAAAACAAGTCAGTGATGAGGCTAAAGAGATCAAACCAGTGTATTTTTTGTTTACCAACAGCTCTGCTTGGGAATCTTGTTCAGCCAATCAGAGTGCTATGTCCACCCAATCCATTGTGTACCACAATGTATCTATTTGTAAGGATGCTCCCTTTATGCTAACTTGGTTGTTTCTGTACATTTGAACCATTTTGCCTTGATGGAATAAAAAAAGAAAAAAAAAACTATTAACCTCCTTTGACAAGCAGGCTATAGTGATGACATCAAACCTGTCAAGATAATCACAGTACCGCCAGGTGAAATGTGAATTGCGCTGTTGCGCAGGTTTAATAAATGAACAAAATAAAAGATTTAAACAAAAAAACAGCACACGGCACGTTAGGCCAAAATAAATAGACAAGCAAAACGAATAGACTCTAAACAAACAGTGGACGAACAGACAAACAAACACGGTGAGTCAAAGCAACTTATATTTACTTTTTCTTTCATTTAGTTTTTAATTCTGTCCTCGCCACATGTTAACACACCACACGCAACATATAACACACAAATACACACATGGGCGGTGTACACTGCCACCTCCTCATACAACTGAATCCTTAAGGAGTGATTAAAATCCATTTTCCTCATTATCATTATTGGCTCCTCTTTATCTATTGGTTCTTTGCTTGACTATTATACCATACTCCAGGATATAGAATATACAACACTGTGGAAAAGTACCCTGTTTTTTCCTGGTATCTTACCACTTCCTGGTAGGTCACACGGCCTGACTGCAGCTAGACCACTTGAGTGAAACTGTTCTACAGCACAGTGATTCTGTACCAGGTAGCAGCAGTTACTTTAAACCTTTTAAATACACACACACACACACACACACACACACACACACACACACACACACACACACACACACACACACACACACACACACACACACACACACACACACACACACACACACACACACACACACACACACACACACACACACACACACACACACACACACACACACACACACACACACACACACACATATATAGGTCATTTCTAAAACTACCCAGTTTCAGAAATGTACCTATAATTAGTCTTTTCAGAAGTTACACAAACTCATTAGCTCAAGTTGTTTTTGCCAGCAGCATTGAAAAAATATTATTAATTTACTTGACTTTACTTAGAGAATCACATAATACAGTTGTGTACAGAGTATAAAGCCTGTATCGTTAGGTCTTCAACCTGGACACCAAAAAGCCACAAGTCAAAGTGAAGGGTACCATTTGATTTAGACAAGGAGTTCCCATGAACTGGTTTATGAGAGTATAACAGTCGAAGTAGCAGAATCTTAATACAAAACACAAGTTATAGTATATTAAACAAATAAGAAATTAAACATTCTATGAGATATCTCTTTAACTTACCTCCTCTATATGTCCTATAATCCAGTCAGGCAGAGCCTCAATATTGATGTGCCAAATGCTGCATTTTACTGGAACATTCTCTCCACCTGCATTTCTCTATGTAGAGATAAAAACAAATACAAAAATCACTTAAGTGTGGATTGTATACCATTTTATTATTTTACTGGTTCCCCCTAAATTAATTATAAAAATAAGAAAACACACACACACTGCCCACTTTCAATTAATTACACATTTACTTTCATAAATGAAAAACAGCTTTTTGGTATATAGTACAAAACATTTCTTTGTCTCAGTTCTCCTTCAAATCAATTGTATATACTATAGTACTCACTGAGAAATAAAAAAATAGTGCTTAATACTAGATTACAATTTCCAAACAAAGAGCCCTGGAAGAAAAAAGACTAATACCTTGGTCAAAAGACTTCTCGAATCTATTACACATTTCCGACACTTCCAACATCTCAGCACTGCCGCGTTCACATCGCTTTCCATATGGAAATGACTGCATCTACAAACAATGAAAAAACATGTACAATTACACACTATACATGAGGGGATTTGTTTTTGAGTTTTAAGGAAAACAGAAGATGACACATTTTAGGATGAAGCACTTTGGTACATTCTACATTGGATAAATTGCAATGCCTCAGCCAAAACTGTGTGGGTTTCCTTGTGACCCTTCTCTATAACGACAGAAATATATCTGGATTTCAACTTTGAATTGCTACCTGTATTTCTGTAATAAGCGTACACAAACAATGATGGTCTGGGCTTCTTATATATTATTGCTGGGGTGAACACAGGATTTTCCTGTTTGGATATTCATTCATAATTTAAATATTCGTTTGCTTTCAAAAAGTAATAAATGCCATTATACTGCTCAGAACACAGGCAGAGACAATATAGCATGGGGGGGTGGCCCCTGTGTGTTTGCCTTTATTTTACATCAAGACCTCACAATGTGTAACACGATAAGATATAAAAATATCCCAGGAGTAAAGAATAAGTTGCATAAGACTTACTTTACCCCAGTGAATTAACTACAAAACAGAGGATGTTAAATAACAGTTCAACATTGTTTTGTTTATTCCTGAAATAAATAATACATGAAGTTAAAACTGCATTTTATTTATTTTTTACTTTTTGTTCATTCTTTGCCATCACTGTTTCTTCACAGTAAAAAGTGGTCATAGCCGCATTTTCATAAAGTAATAACATGATGTGTACTTGTGCATTTTCGTAGCTAAACAAGCAAACAAAAACAAAAATTTAACTTTAAACACTTCAAATAAAACAAACGTGGAAAGAGCGCTGCAAAATGAAGGGGGAAAAACGCAGTTTTGGTTCTCGTTTCCATTCCACATAACAGTGAGTTGCTGCAAAAATTATATAATATATAAAATCTGTTTAAAAAAAAAAAAATCACTGCACAACATTGTCAACAAGTTGGCCACTGTTTAAGTGAGGCATTTCAGAATGATGTGCTTGCCTTTTTTTCTGTCCCATAAGATTTTAACTCGTTCTAAACAGCACAATGCATTTTTGACCCAGATGGCCTTCCATAGAGATCGCTATGCGTGCGCGCGATTAATCTGGTTTGTTTACTTTTTGCTGTCTAACACTTAAATAGAGGCTCAATAGTTGCTGTATTGATCCTGTTTTTTTTTTTTTTTTTAATATATGTATGTTACAGGCAAAGCCCAAAATGCAGGCAACTCATAAATTGGTGTGGACTGGGCAAAACCTGAAATAAAAATAACTTAGTTCGGGCTTCGCCTGGGAAAACCATGATCTGCCCACTGCTTCTCGGGCAAAGTCCGAATCGCTCCCTCTGTTCTTTCATTCCTGTTCTGAGGCAGACCTTTGGAACAAAAAATTAACATGAGAAACCCCATTGACACTTGCGTAGTACCATCGGCAACAGCTGGACATGAATCGAGAAATATATAAAACCTACGTCACACTTTGGAACAATATTACCTGCAATATCAGACATTTGAGTATAAAAAGGCCATTATTATTATTAATAATGTAATAACATATATAATAATGCGTTTTATTGAACCATCCAATCAGACAGATTACTGGCTGGAACATAAATGATTATCTGATTCACGTTTGACAGTGTTTATAACAAGAAGTTGGAAAGCGTACTCAGAGGACTGACTGACAGTGTAAGTAAAGTTCTTAATACATATTTATATTTTAATAATTTGTTTAAAATAAATTAGTCTTGTATACACTGAGTGTACAAAACATTAGGAGCACCTTCCTAATACTGAGTTGCACTCAGAACAGCCTCAATTCATCAGGGCATGGACTCTATAAGGTGTCAATCGTGTTCCACAGAGATACTGGCCCATGTTTACTCCCATGCGTCCCACAGTTGTGTCAAGTTGGCTGGTAGTGGATCTCTACTCTGAATAGCTCATTCCATCTCATCCCACAGATGCTCAATTGGATTGAGACCTGGCGACTGGGCAGGCCACTGCAGTAAGCTGAATTCACTGTCATGTTCGTGGAACCATTCCTGGACAATCCTAGCCTTGTGGCAAGGGGCATTATCCTGCTAACAAAATCCATTAGTAGATGGATACACTGCTGCCATGAAAGGATGCACCTGACTGGCAATGATGTTCACGTATCCTGTGGCATTCAAACATTGCTCCACTTTTATCAAGGGGCCCAATGTGTGCCAAGAAAACACACCCCACACCATCACACCACCACCACCAGCCTGCAATGTTGACACGCGGCATGATGGATGCATGTACTCATGGTTTTCTCCATACCCTAGTCCTCCCATCAGCGTGATACAGCAGGAACCTGGATTCATCAGACCAGGCAATGTTTTTCCAATCCTCCAGTGTCCAGTGTTTTTGTTCCTTAGCCCACTGCAACAGCAGTTGCTTATGTTTTGCTGAAAGAAGTGGAACTCTGTTAGGTCGTCGGCTGCCATACCCCATTCGTGTCAAGGTACGACGAGTTGTGCATTCTTTTATGGGTCTTTCGGCACCAGTGTTGTACTGGACTGTCAGTTGACTAACTGTAGCCCACCTATTGCTCTGCACAACTCGTGTCAGCCTCCTTTGGCCTCTTTCATCAATGAGTCGTTTTCGACCACTGGCCTGCCGTTGGCTGGATGTCCTTTGGGTGGTGGACCATCCTTGATACATATGGGAAACTGTAGAGCGTGAAAAACCCAGCAGCGTTGCAGTTCTTGACACACTCAAACTGGCGCGCCTGGCACCGACTACCATACCCTGTTCAAAGGCACTTAAATCTTTTGTCTTCCCCATTTACCCACTGAACGGCACACATACACAAGCCATGTCTCAATTGTGTCAAGGCTTAAAAATCCTTCTTTAACCTGTCTCCCCTTCATCTACACTGACTGAAGTGGATTTAACAGGTTACATCAATAAGGGATCATAGCTTTCACCTGGATTCACCTCGTCAGTCTATTTCATGGAAAGAGCAGGTGTTCCTAATGTTTTGTACATTCAGTGTATATTATTAAATATTTTATAGTCATGTTGTCAATAAAAATACATTTTTAAATACATTTTTAATTACATGCCTATTTTCTGAAGTTTTTATGAATCAGATTAGTGTGTGAGTGAATTACGCTACTAAGGCAGGTGGGTCAAACAGGCTCTTCAATCGTAGCTCTGTCTCTGTCCCCTGAAAACATAAAATGAAAGATCTTTGAGATTCTTTTCGGACCTTGACTGGGCATTGTCGGGAACTCCTAGATCTGCCTGTGCAAAACCCGGAATTAAAGATTTTTGTGATTCATTTCAGACTTTGCCCGGGCAATCTGCGAATTGCCCAGTTTCGGGGTTTATCCATAACATATATATTAATCTCACATATCACACTGAGCTCTTTTTCAATTGCTATTTTTGAAACTGTGGTGCAACTTCTGGTGAGGCGGTAAGTAAGTGCAAGGTATTTTTGTCATTTATAGCAAATATGAACATCTGATTAAATTAAAAAAAAAAATGTTTTAATGCATTTTAATTCCAGGTTATAAGGAAACAAAAGGTTTTGAAATTTTGAAAGGGGGTGTAGACTTTCTATAGGTACTGTACATATACACTGAACAAAAATATAAACTTGTTGGTGTTGGTCCCATGTTTCAAAAAAAGATAAAAGATCCTAGAAATTTTCCATACGCACAAAAAGCTTATTTCTCTCAAATTTTGTGCACAAATTTGTTTACATCCCTGTTACTGAGCATTACTCCTTTGCCAAGATAATCCATCCACCTGACCGGTGTGGCATATCAAGAACCTGATTAAACTGCATGATCATTACACAGGTGCACCTTGTGCTGGGGACAATAAAAGGCCACTCTAAAATGTGCAGTTTTGTCACACAACACAATGCCACAGATGTCTCAAGTTTTGAGGGAGCGTGCAATTGGCATGCTGACTGCAGGAATGTCCACCAGAGCTGTTGCCAGAGAACTGAATGTTCATTTCTCTACCATAAGCCGCCTCCAGCGTCATTTTAGAGAATTTGGCAGTACGTCCAACCAGCCTCACAATCGCAGACCACATGTAACCATGCCAGCCCAGGACCTCCACATCCGGCTTCTTCACCTGCGGGATCGTCTGAGACCAGCCATTCGGGCAGCTGATGAAACTGTGGATTTGCACAACGAAAGAATTTCTGCACAAACTGTCAGAAACCGTCTCAGGGAAGCTCATCTGCGTGCTCGTCGTCCTCACCAGTGTCTTGACCTGACTGCAGTTCGGCATCGTAACTGACTTCTGTTGGCAAATGCTCACCTTCGATGGCCACTGGCACGCTGGAGAAGTATGCTCTTCACGGATGAATCCCAGTTTCAACTGTATCGGGCAGATAGACAGCGTGTATGGTGTTGTGTGGGCGAGTGGTTTGCTGATGTCAACGTTGTGAACAGAGTGCCCCATGGTAGCGGTGGGGTTATGTTACGGGCAGGCATAAGCTATGGACAACGAACACAATTACATTTTATCGATGGCAATTTCAATGCATAGAGATACAGTGACAAGATAATGAGCCCCATTGTCGTGCCATTCATCTGCCGCCATCACCTCATGTTTCAGCATGATAATGCATGGCCCCATGTCACAAGGATCTGTACACAATTCCTGGAAGCTGAAAATGTCCCAGTTCTTCCATGGCCTGCATACTCACCAGACATGTCACCCATTGAGCATGTTTGGGATGCTCTAGATCAACGTGTACGACAGTGTGTTCCAGTTCCCACCAATATCCATAACTTCAAACAGCCATTGAAGAGGAGTGGGACAAGATTCCACAGGCCACAATCAAGAGCCTGATCAACTCTATGCGAAGGAGATGTGTCGCACTGCATGAGGCAAATGGTGGTCACACCAGATACTGACTGGTTTTCTGATCCACCCCCTACCTTTTTTTTTTTTTAAGGTATCTGTGACCAACAGATGCATATCTGTATTTCCAGTCATGTGAAATCCATAGACTGGTGCCTAATGAATTTATTTCAATTGACTGATTTCCTTATACGAGTATAAAAGGGCTACTGTAATAGCATTATGGAGCAAATGGGAGCCACAACCATACCGTGTTATAACCGACTGTACACTATAACGGGTGAGCACTATCTAGCACTAATCGCAGACAGCCTTACCAAGGTAATATTTTCAGACTGCCTAAGGTCATACTCATAATGCCAATCAAGGTCTGTTAAAGCAGCATAGATTGATTACAACATGACGCTGCGGTACTAACAGACTGTGCTGTACACTACAGAACAGCTAAGGACGTTAATTAAACTGACACTTTATAACACCTGTTCGTAAATCCTAATCAGTAATGCTAATAATTGCCAGCAGTGACTAGTGCCGCACACCGCGTCTGTCGCAGACAAAAAAAAACAAACTGTATTCACGTTGACACAGACTAAAATATACACAGTACCTCTGTCTTGCACTTTAATGATGTGCTTTCACCCACCAGGTAACTCCCTTTGCAACAATATACCATACTATACAACTAAGTACGAATGCTGCATGTCATTATCATATATGTTCGATTTGGGACATCTAGAAAAACCTGAACATTTGTAAATACTTACGTCAAAACTCCCCTTACAGAAAATGCTGGCACTTAATAGGGATAATTTCTGAAGCGAAACTTGATATTGAGTGTATATCAGTGAATACAAACAGTCGCTGTGTTGTTTTGTTGTTATTAAAAGTTACAGTATGTACACATACGGCAAGCCGGAGTAGTCAAACTAAAGTTCTCTCCAAAAGGGACGGATAGAACCAACAGTAAATTATCGCTTTCTCCGGTCTGTTGTCATAGGCTCCTCTACGTACACACTAGTATTCTATGTTGTGTTATTTTGCCTTTAAACGGTTTAAAATTAAATAACAAATGGAAAGGTATTCAGTGAATGCCAAAGGGGTCACACTGATACAAGACCACAATAAAAAGCAACCTACACGAACATTGGTTTGAGCCATGATCTGACGGAGTGACTGAAACACAAGCAGCAAGGCAGTTTGATGGAAACTGCAAAACCATTTTAATTAAAATAGGATATTCTTAGTTTAGTCTGTTTTTATTCTGTATTAATTAAATTATATTCATTGAAAAAAAGACAGTTTAAAAAAATAAATAAGGGACTCCTGCACAGTGTGCGCACACGTCTATTAAATTTCTGAGCCGGTGTTTTCTGTCGCTGTAGTAAATGTGTCTGTCTGAATGCACAGTATTAATTAGAGCAACCATGTGAATTTGGAGGCCTCTTCCCGGGGCAACGGCAGTAAATGTGGTATCAATATCTTGTGGAGTGTGTGCTTTCATGTGGCAGCTCGTTTGCCTAAGAAAGGCATTTTAATATCATTGTTTTATTAAAAAAAAAAAAAAAAAAAAAAAAGCCTTTTTAGTGAAGGCAGCAACGGATTCTTTAACAAACGTCTCAGACATGTTAAGAATACCAAGCCTTGTAACTCGCAAAGAACAGAATCTTCAGACATGCTTTCGTTCTGAAGATCATTAAAAAAAAATAAAATGCAGTCACATAATTGTGTTACATCTAAATCAAATGAGCATTAAGGTACACGTTAAAAAGCTTGAAAAAAAAGTAACAGGTTCGGTCACATTAAAAAACATTAAGCAGAACGGAAACTTGCAGTTATGTGTAGAACAGGCAATAGAAGAAACACTAGCATCTGCAGTTTCCAAACCTAGTAGTTAATAATCTAGCACGAGGTCAGGAGAAAAGGCCATTGTCAATAACAGAGAGAAAGACTGAGAAAAAAAATGATACTCTGCATGAATGTGTCAGAAAGAGCTTTTAATGTGAATTAGTAATGCACTACTAAAATACAAATCCGCTTTTGCTGCTCAGTGTCTGTAAAGTCAATATGTTTTCTAAATAGCAAAGTTACTCTGTATTGTTAGCAAATACACATTAACTTTAACAAAGAAAACAATTAAATTTAAGCAAATATTGCCTCTGGTTAAAATACGTATAAACATTGCAGCTCTTCAAAAGCAGGGACCTTTGCATATCCATTTCTTATATTGTTTGCTATCTCCAGTGAATAATATTAGTAGAGATTGTATGTCTAATGTACCTGAAATGAAAATCCCATGTACAGCACGCCTCCATTGCAGCTAATCATTATAATATGTTTTTTCTGATTGCTGTTTGCTCTGTTATTAATTTCCATTAATTTATTGTGGAACACATGTTTTGGTGGGCTTATGTATTTTGATGAGAAGTCAGACTTCTTAAGAGAGATACATATATTTCTTATCTGATAATAGAGCCTTCCTCTCACTATTAGTAAGTCTTTTTGCTGAATTTGCATAAAATAAAAAATAGAAATCGATATGTAATGTATCCTGTTCATTCACTTTAAAGAGCAAGTTGGCGTGGTTAGATGAGTTATCTAAACTCACGTATTCTTGGGTTTAGGTTCACTTTGTATAATTTTCTGTTTCAGTCTTTACATCCTGGTGACTTAAAACAGTTTAAAGACCCTGCTGGCCTCAATATATGTAGCTCTCTGACTCTGTATAATATCCAAGTCTATCTGCTACATCAAGGTTTAACTATTAACCTTGCCCCCCACAACACTCTAGTAGGTGTAGGAAATACATCCACTAGGGGAAAGGTGTTGGAGGGCCACAGTTACAATCTAAGTGGTTCCCAACCTTTTCTCTGCCTCATGTCTTGACACCTTTAATTATTTTTTGAGGCACACCACTATATTGTCTCTAAATGAACTCGCCCTCTAATCGTCCCGGTTTAAGCTATGTTTACCACCCTTACCATTCCCCTAACATCATTCACTTTATTGTACAGACTGTGACAAGTATTTTCAGTTGACTGACACATTTTCAATTTCCTTGACTGCATGTGCACTTAACATTGCTCTCACGGTTTCTTTGCATGCTGGTCAAATGAATGTCTCAGTGTCTGTATGTGGCTTTTTTGCCTTTGCTACAAGCTCAGCGACCACGTAGCTTGCTTCGAGCACTTTGTCAGAAACAGTTGCATAGTCTATCATCAACAGCACTTGCTTTTCATTCTGATCCCTCAAACACTTGTTTCTTCTCGCACATGAGACATTGTGGAAGAGGGCAAGATGGCTTCCCTGTAAACAAAAATCTATATTGCAGATAGCTCTCACAGAAGTGTTGGTTCACCACTTTCACTCTCTTAAGCCATTCACACTGTGATCTACCCGGGTCAGAATCTGCTTGGGCAGGACCCCGTGTCATGTGCGTTGGGTACGCGATTTCACACTGCTTTTGATAAAGCAGGGTTGACCTGGGTGACAGATGCAAGTAAACAACACTGGTATCAATGCCCCGGAAGCAGCTTGTTACTGACGCATCCATCCGAGCTTCTCTGGATTGAACCGTGGGCCCAAATGTGGATTAGAGAAAATGTTTCTTCATCCCTGCTGCAATCTGGCTCATGGTGTGCCTCAATCAACAAAAATATGGCTAAACAGAATAAACAGAAATGTTCCTTGCAGAAGTAAAACCTTCACTCAGGCGTGGCTGTTTGTTATTGCGTCGGGTCAAAGCATGTAGACCCACATCCTGAGGAGGGTCGCTGGGACCCGGATTAACCCAGGTACGACCCATGTACGTGGTTCACACTATGCAGGATTGTGACCCAGGTACGTGGTTCACACTATGCAGGATTGTGACCCAGGTACGTTGTTCACACTATGCAGGATTGTGACCCAGGTACGTGGTTCACACTGCGCAGGATTGTGACCTGGGTAGCCAGGACCAGTGTAGGCGTGCCAGTGTGAAAGGGGCTTTAGTTTCATGTTCAGCTTCATCACTGCAAGTAGATGTGGAAGTGCCAAAATCACTTTTCTTCAAATATTTGTCCATATATTCGAAATTCACCACTGTAACTTTTGAGATTTGTAAGATTTTAAAAACACAGTGGTCACCACTTGACTCCTGTAATGGCAAGTTCATGTGAGCACAGTGTAACGTTGCGTCTGTCATGTCAACCCCAAGAGCAACAGTACAGTATGTTATCCATCCGGTTCCAACACTAATAAAAATACAAGGCACACCTGTTTGTGCCTAAATGCACACTGGTTGAGAAACACTGCTCTGATGTACCAGATGTACTTATAAGGGGTGTTTTAGTTTTAAAAAAATCACCTAGATGTGATGATTGAAACAGACAATTATACATAGTGAATCTAATCAACAACAAAAAGAATACATTAATTTCGATAACTTTGATATTTCACATTTATACCAAGTTCTTTTGTTTGTAAAAAACAGACAACCTAATTGAATTAATTACCATACATTTAAATACTATTATGAATAGCCAAGTCGCTAAACTTCAATACTGTTGAAATGGTGAAATGGTAGGATGATAGGCTAGATACCTGTGCAAATGTCTACAAGAAATACTGCACCTCATGTACTTTCCAACCACTTTGAAGTCTCATAAACTGATTTATTTAGCAGAAGTGGATACGAATACTGCTGTTTAGACCATTAAAAAAAGTGTAATTTGTGTTGTGAAAATCAAACAACTAACAGTGCATGCGAGTCTGTTTGGATGTCTTTCTGTCTTGGGCAGATCTTCCACTTTTTAGATAATTTGAGCAGATCACAGTAAATGTTTTTGAATTGAACATTAGTTAATCAGTGCAGAAATTCACATGAGGAAAAACCCCATCTGATTATTTTGTTGATTGTTGGTCTGGTTTCCAGCCCTTGCATCACCTCCTTTGAAAAGAGGGATGTTGCTGCTATGGGATTAAACATAATGAAATACAACATGTCCTGTTGTAGTTATCACGGTTGTTTTGAAAGTAGCTTAGCTAGTAATATACTGAACTGTAGGTGATTCAAACACAGCACAGAAGTTTTCAGTACCGTAAATTAATTGTTTAGGGTATAGACTATACAATTCCAGAATTGTAAATCTGCAGCTGTTTGCTGCTATCATATATAAAACATAACTTCTAGAAATACTTTGGAAATGTAACACTTTACCATAGAAATTGGTAATACAAAAGAGGCAAGAACAAGATTGGTTTCAAATGTTCTTTTGGGAGTGCTGTCATCAAGTAGGAACCTCTTAAAATACAGTGTTTGCAATGAATTCCCCTACAATTTTAGAAAGTAATAAAAGAACAGCGTGCTGCATGTTCATGGTAGGATTGCAATTACTGTATTCACTCAATACTATTATAGAACATCTGTTTATTATGGCTTCTTTTGTATATACCCAGATTCTGCCAAGTCAACGCCACGGGGTCATAGAGCTGATGTTAAGGCAAATGTGACTTGAGATGGGGCGAAATAAGCAGTATTACTGTAATATTTTTTAACATTCGCTAGATAGATTACGTTTAAAAGGCACAGCACAGCTACGTAAAAGAATCAAGAAGTGCAGTTAACATTTATTAAATGGTTAACATTTATTAACATTTATTAATTACAAAGTAAAGGGTTTGCCTGAAAAAAGGGTGCTGCGTAAGTCCACTGCAATGTAATTTTAAATCTTCACAAAACACACATTAACCTTTAAAGTCTATTATAAAAAATAATAATAATAATTGATTGTAGCTTAACAGGAAAGCATAATGAATCGGACTTCCACGACTTTGTCATCTGAACCTTCGTCATTGATGATGCAACCAATTGCCTCAACAGCAGTCCTGGTCGTGTCTCCAAGTGCTTTGGCAAGCTGGATATGCAGGAACCCATCTTCACAGCCATCTGCGGCCAGATTGATACCAGAAACTTTAAATGACTTGTGTATAATATCCTCATCAAGCGCAGCCCAGGCTTGCGACACCCACTCAATGACATTTTGGCATGTTGCTTGCTTCAGATTGTCCTGAGTGGTACGTTCATCCCTCTAACGCAAGTGCACTCACAACTCCCTCAATTTAGTTTTAAAGGGTGCATTACATCTGCAGACTGAACAAGTGGTGTACATCTAGCAAGTATAAAGAGCACATCTGTGTTCCATATCATCTTTCACAGCCTGAGTCATATGTACCTGTGCTCTGTCGAGAATAAGCAGCCAATGTTGATCCTCATTGTCTGCTCCCCAACATTTTTGGGCTCGTCATCTAGCCGTTGACTGAGGCGATGACTTTCACAATGGATGGGGAACACACGGGGAGGAACGATGCCATATCGTTCCTTAAAGTAAATAAAGACTGTCTTTTTATACCCACATGCCGGAGCAGTAGGTGCAATGGTAAAGCTCATCTTTAAAGCCCCTCTTTTATCCCCCAGTGGTGGCAATCCTTACAGGTTTTTCCCCGCGGACACTTTTCATTGAGTTTTGTTTCATATGAAATCTCACCATTGTTTCGTCCATATTGCCAATATTATAATCTGCATATCCATGTTGATTGTGAAGTACATTAAAGCACAGTGAAAGACATTGATTTCATCAGCATATTCTGTTGGAATTTTTTGTCCCTCAGCAGTACCTCTCAAAATGGCCACATTAAACCTTTTTTTTCCAGTTTTGAAGCCAACCATCACAGGCTGAGGAACCCCCAACATTGTGTTCTGTAGCTGATTTTAAGGCTTGTGCTTTAAGCATTTTAATACTCACCACATACTCACCATTCCTTTCTTCAATCATCCAGTCAAAAACATCTAGGTCCATAGCATTAGATATAGGTTCCCTGCCTTGATGCAGAGATCGTAATTGTTTGTTTTTCCCGTGGCACAGTTGCAAATAAACACACACAAATACTTGGTTCGTAGCTCCAATTGTGTAATTGAAGACCTGGTAGGAACAAGGACCTGGAATGGAATGAATTAAATGAGTCACAAGTTGGAAGCACCGATCTAGGTCATTCGCCAAAGCTTAAATTAGAGGTCTGTTTACATGTTAAGTATCAATATAACCCATACGCATATGTTCACCATTCTCTATAACTCTAATATATAATGCTTAAGTCTACAGTTAATGCAGTTACAAAGCCTTAACAAACTTCAATGATTTCCATTGGCTTGTGAATTGTTCAGCCATATTATTTAGGTTTCTTTAAAGGCAATTCCGTTAAGTGGCAGTACAGGACCAATTGTGATGTCACCGTTTTGTAACTTTCCAGTTGAATGGAATTGCGAGGGGCTGTGTCAAAGTGGTTAACAGTGTGCAGGTGCAAGTGATCAACGAATAGACAGATAATTATAATCCAGGTGCAAAGTTGTTTCATGGTTTAATGTTCAGTGCCTGATGGCAAAACAAACAGTAAACAATAATGATGGCAAGTAAAACAGCGGCGTGTATTACTTACTTTATAATCCCCGGGTTGGTCCCGAAATAAGTCTCGTTTATTGTACACCCACACAAAATACAAAACACAAAATGCATACACAAGTCTGTTAGTGCTTGTGGTGCAAATACAGTTATTTGTAATACAAATTCAGTGCTGTTCCGGGTTTGTACTGGCGACAGCTCCGGAACGTGTAACCTGTCTTATAACAAGCAACAATTAGACAAAACAAACAAACAAACACTCATGATAGATACACAAAGCACAGGTCCTTCCAGGTTTTTTTTCATAAACCAAAACGAAGGAACAGATTGCGTCACACTGCCCCCTACTTATACCGTCACTCATGACCCCTTGGTAAACGATTGCAGCCACTCCTCCAATCCACGGCAGTGACATCATTTGCCTTCCATGTCAATGAGTTAATGTACTGAAGCTCCACCCCTTTTCTAAATGACAACTTCTTTTTAACCCTTGGAACAAAGTGTCAGGCCAAGCAGCCCTTCATTGTACTCTGTTCCCTTTACTTAGCTCCCTCACAGGTAGGGAGGGAGATTTACCATTGAAATGAATCATTGTCTTGCTGTCACAGAGGCGCTTACTGATATTGAGAATAACGTTGAAATCAATACTGTATGGTTATGAATGGGGTTGTTTTGATGTGTCCACCAGAAAGCAGATTATAATAATGATTATCTTTGGAACTACTCACCCAAATATGATACAACTTGTCATAAACATACATGTTATAAGCTTTAAATAAAAACAAAAGACAAAAACGCTGATATTTAATCTGTTTCAAAGAATGTGCTGTAGTTTAAACATTTAGAATACTTTTTTCATTGACATTCCGAGTGTGAGAGCTACACTCAGTGGAATTTTAATTGTAGTTGCTGCTAATAAGTTCCAGTGGGGACGGGATTTATAATAGTCATTAAAAGATTAGTCTGAATGTCTATATACAGTACCTAATTATACATTTATAGCATTGTTTAACTGCTATAATAAAAGGAATTACAGCAAATTAAATCATTTTAATTCTCTCCTCTCCTCTCCACACCCATTCTCCAATCACCGAACACACAACCCCGAGTGGGTGAAAACATGTTGCTTTTATGCAGCTGTACCGAGACTCGATTGCTAATCAATCATTCAACTGAAGTCTCGGTACAAATGCACGAATTAAGGAAGTGCAATTTCCTGTGCTCACATATTACCTGCATGTGAAGTGCTGTGCAATCCTTGTGCTTAAATACAAATATACATTTTAAACACTTGTGTGCATAACCCATATTACATCTCCGTCTACCAACTACAATACACCAACATTAACACGCTACATGTAACATACTTACAACACAGTGGCGAAACAGCAATAGATTACCTAAAAGTAAGGCATGCAAACTGAGAGCCTTCTTTAACCTAGGATGGTACCCATTATATATATATATATATATATATATATATATATATATATATATATATATATATATATATATATATATATATATATTGTATATAAATATTTCCCCGGGCACTTCATATATATAATTAAAGGGTCACTTCAGTCTTTCACCATATATATATATATATATATATATATTATATATATATATATATATATATATATATAATATAATTTGAAAGTCCAACACTGGCATTCGTTTGCCCCTTTAATAAGGTAGACCCACCACAGACACTTCACTTTTAGCACTTTATGCGCACTTTTAATAATACACATACAAAACACAAATAAAAACCTGGCTCCAGTTTGGAGCGATAACTAAACACTTTTCAGGAACCTTACTATCTACAGAACAGTTAAGCTGTTTAGCTGTCAAACAAACAATACACAAATCAGTACACACAGGACAGCACAGCTCTCTCTCTCTCTCTCTCTCTCTCTCTCTCTCTCTCTCTCTCTCTCTCTCTCTCTCTCTCTCTCTCTCTCTCTCTCTCTCTCCTCAACAACGGGGTACACCTTCATGTTTCCTTCTGCTCAGTCCAGAATGAATTGCCTGTGGGGTTATATTCCCCCCCCCCCACCCCACAGAAAAAGGTATACGTAGCTGGCACCAATTTACAATAATTGCCAACTGCCACAACAATTAACAATTAAATGACAAAAAACTAATTGACAAAACAAACACGTGTTTTGTTTTTTTTGTTATTAAATGTTTGTTAACTGTTTGTTACTTTGACAAAAACAATGCACAACACGTGCCTTTCTAAAATTGGAGGAGGAGCGGAAAGATCCTCGCCTTTCTATATATATATATATATATAATATATATATCTATATTATCCTTATATAAATATATATATAGTTAAATTTTATATATAACGGAAAGAAATTCATTTAAGAAATTTCGGGTTTAAGCCAATTAAAAGAATTACGTTTTAAGATTAAATTTAAAAACATTAACTGAGTCGCAATTTTTCAAATAGCCCAGTAGGGTGTTCCATAAGTGTGAGGCTGACGAGCAGAAAGCCCGATCATCCATAGTGTGCAGGCGAGTCCTAGGCACAGACAAAAGAACATTGTTACCAGATCTCAATTTTCGTTTAGGTATGTGGTACTGAAGGAGATCCCTAAGATAAGGATTTATAAGTTAGTAATAAAACCTTACATTCAGTCCTATATTTGTTCATTCCTCAAGGAGGCAGTGTGGTCCAGTGGTTAAGGTCACCAGTTTAAATGACATCTCTGTCACTGACTGACTCACTGTGTGACCCTGAGCAAGTCGCTTAACCTCCTTATGCTCCACACGTCGGACAAGATGTTAAATCAATTTCCTGTTGTAAGTGACTCTGCATATAATGCACAGCTCACAGCCTACCTCTGTAAAGCTCTTTGTGATGGTGGTCCAATATGAAAGGTGCTATATAAAAATAAAGATTATTATTATTATATTTGACTGGCAGCCAGTGGAGAGAAGCAAGTTTCTTGGTCTTAGTGAGAATATGGGCAGCACTATTTTGAACATATTGTTAACTGTTTATAACCTTAGAGGAGATACCTGCAAAAAAAGCCTTACAGTAATCCAATCTTGATGAAATAAAGGCATGTCTATGCTTTTTCTGCATCAGTCACAGATAATGAGGATCTAAGCCTAGCAATGTCCGTAAGGTGGAAGAAAGACACTTTGCAGACATTCTTAACATGATCCTCAAATGATAAAACAGGGTCAAATCTCACACCAAGATTGGTAACCAATGAAGTGGGACTGATCTCAGGTCCATCAATTTCAAGGCTAAAATCAGCTGCCATTGAGATCTGATGCGATAAAACTACTAACATTACCTCGGTTTTGCTGCAATTAAGCTTTAAGAAATTTTGCTGCAACCAAGTCTTTATGTCAGTGAGAATTATTCAATAGAGAAACAGCAACAGTAATAGCTGGTGTAGTTTTCAAATAAAGTTGACTGTCATCTGCATAACAATGGATTATTTGACGGAGAGGGAGTAAATAAATAAATAAAAACATGTTTGCTATAACATGTGCTTCTTCCAAAACAGCACATGAGTCTTATAGGTATATAGAGAAGGAACTATCTAAATTAATTAATTCACTGTTTAAAAGTTGACAAATTAACCCTTATTTTTATGAAATTCTGAATTGTTTATTAACATATTGAGCAATCATCCCTTTAAAACCTGTCCCTTCCTGGTAGTTAATGACTCCTTAGTCAGTTAATGCTTGGGGTGCGATTGTATACGTTTAGTTGGGGCATCTAGTGTCTGCCATTCACTGTCAGCATTGAATGACAAGGACATTCCCATGAGATAGGCTATTGTCATTTTCATTATTTTTATTGACTTTGAATAACAGGCTATCCAGTACATGCATTGATGAAGTGACATTATCAAATGTCAGCACTGGGTGGCTAAATGCTGTTTTAGGAAGGAAAAAAAAATCAACCCACACTTCTAATTTACAATGAATCAATAAATCAGCAATTAGCTTGCGTGACTCTTTGATCTTTTGTATGCACTAGTAAACAACTACAATTTCCAAAAGGAAACCTTTTATACTAGCAGACTTTCTTAAAGGTGGGTGAACTGTGACACTGTAAATTGGGTTAGTCCAGGGAGTACCTCTGATTCTTAGTGTTGCATGTTCACAGCTACCCTTTGTAAAATGCTAAAGAAAATCTAAGAAAACAGGTAAAGGGACAGAAATGTTATTCAGAATCAGAATTTAAACTGGAAACATGAGTTAAAGATCACAACACAACATGTCAATCAATTATTCCTCAGGAGTAATGTACATAGTTGTAATTTAAAGGGAATGCAATGTCACAAGACAAATGTTTAACCATTGTGCTTATCATTTATTATGACTTATTGTTTATGTTTTGCATTTATTGTACTGTATGTCACCATGGTGCCATTTTTAAAAAGCTGACTAATATGAAAAAGTTAAATTTAAATGGAGCTCGTCATATTTCATTAAACGTGCTTTTTGGTAAATGTCCACACGTTGGTTTTAGATGCTAAAACAGTGTGGCATGTGGCTACAATTGAACAGCACCATTTTCATACAGTACATGTACAGATGGCGATACCCCCTTGCCAAATGATAGTCATGACTGAAAGTCAGTTGTATCACACTGTTACAAATCTATACACACTGCCATTGATTGCAGTAGCACAGTACCATTTTCTGTCATTAACCAATCATCTGTGTCCCTGTAACAGGAATGGCTTGAGGGTTACGTCAAACCAGGAAATGCAGAGACACAGTACTGTGAGTAAACTGCGCTGGTGCGCAGATATAACAGCAGCTGCGGTTATACTCATGCCAGGAACCACCATGGTGTGGCAGAGCAAAGCTCTACCCTTTTTAATTGGCAGGGATGGGGTTAATTTCCCCTACCTGCCTGGGTTTATTATGTTCAGGTGGCTGGGGTTGATTAGTTGATTAGGTTAATTAACGATCAATCAGCGCCCAGCCACCTGACATAAAAGGAGGCCTCTGCTGCTCATTTGAGAGGAGGGAGCTGAGGAAGCAGTTTGGTAGTTTGGTAGTTTGGTAGTTTGGTAGTTTGGTAGTTTGGTAGTTTGGTAGTTTGGTAGTTTGATTTTTGTGAGTTTGTTTTTGCTTTATTTGTGTTTTAAATTGCTTTGTTTTGGCCCTTGTGCCCTTTCATTTTTGTGTTTATAATAAAAGTTATTTTTTTGAACTGCAGACTGTCTCTGGGCCTCTATCCACTCACCAGCCTGCCACACATGGTTATACTCATACCTAGAACCACCGCGGTTATACTTAAATCTAGAACCGACACGATTATACTCATGCCTAGAACCGCCACCATTGTACTCGTACCTAAAAACCTCCACTGTTATACACAAACCTAGAACTGCCACGGTTATACTCAAACCTAAAATCGCTGCAGTTATACTCATACCTAGAACCTAGTGATTAAGATGGTTACATTTTAAACAACCTCAATATTAAAATGAAAGACAAACTGTCAGATACAAGTTTTATTCAAGCACATCAAACATCTGCACAGCTGAAACTCTGTGTTAAATGAACAATTAAACATAAAAGGATTTATTTTCTAACTTGCCAAAAAATGAAAAACTAATAAAATAAACATTTCAAAAACTAGCGTGTAAACAGATACGTACCTCCAACTGTTAAACTTTTTTTTTGAAGTAGCATAAAATAACTAAATTCCCATTAAGTAACATGACTGCACTTTCAGGGAAACTGACTTCAAAGTAGCACCTAAGTAGCACAATCCATACAGATGTAATGCTTCTCAACTTTTCCTGTGCATTTACCACTACCTGGCATTGTTTTTTCTTGCGAGTGTCACTCAGTGCAGCACAGAATCCATGTGCCTGGTGCTTTGCAGTTTTCTGATTGAAATTTGTTTCTGCCGAAGCTCTGTGGCTACTTCAACATGAAATCTTTCCTACTGATCTTTCCCAGTGCATTCTAGGTGTTGGTTCTAGGTGGGCTGGATTATCACTTCCTTATTTTTGAAATCCTGCCTTTTAAATGCCACCAGGGTATTTAATACATGTATTTAGGAAAAGTCCTAAGCGAACAATCGCATAGTATAGGATATACTAATACTACAGGGCATCGTGGTGATTGAAGTTCTACTCTGGTAAAGACATAATTGAAAGGAATATAAAAAAATAAAGAAAAGATTAGTTATCAGTGAGGTTATGTGCAACAATGCAAGTCATGTGTGCATTTTACATTATTTTAGTTGCTGTAAGCGTAATAACAGATTTGGCAAATGTGCGATTCCTAAAGATTTTTTTAGCAGTTGATTTGGTATAAGTAACTTAATGATTATCTTAACTGTTTAAATTGTGTACTACAGGTATATCAAGGCTTGCCATGATATATTGTTGTTTGTCTATTTTATCCCCCTCACTGGAAATTTGACAAATCGCACACTGGTCATGAAACATTTTTTAAATAAATAATGAAATGCAGTTTAATCCTATCAGATTCTATAGTGGGGCCCTGTGACAAAGAGCGAATGAATCTGAATCAGCAATCTCCCTCTCGACCTGTGAGAGCACTGTACAGCAGGAATAGCTGGCCCCATACTGAATGGTTGGGCAGTTCATTCCGGGGGCAGTCGGAAGCCGGCCATTCAGGAAAGAGACGGCGTCACAGTACCAGGAGTAATTGCCCTAGTATGGTGAGCAAAGTTTCATTCATGAATTGGAGGAGATGTGATTGCACTTGCTATCGGAGGGGGCGGGGCTGGGGGTACTTTAGGGGGACGTGACGCCGTAATTGCTTCCTTTGTTGTGGTTGATGGGAGGAAACAAGGATTGTGGGATGAGTGTTTCATGTTTTGTTTTTGTTCTTGACTAATTTTTGCTGTTTGTTCTTGGTAGACAGCTAAAGAGTTTGGGAGTTGTCACTTCTGGCCAGCATACAAACCTGGAGTATACAGAGCACCATTGGCAACCTGCACCCCACTGCACTGAGAGCATGCACTGTGTTGAAAGTGTGTGCGTCCGTTTTGTGTGTCTTTCTTTCGGGACTGTAACCCTCCTTTTAAGCACGGTCCAATACACATTGTTGGGTAAAGCCCGTGCAAATTATTATTTAAAGTGTTGTTGACACGCAACACAGCGGAATTAAAGATTTTGAACTGTGAACTGTCTTGTGTTTGTCATTATCTGGAGCACCTGCATCACCTTTCATGTGCACTGCAAACCATACATTCACAGGCCCCACCTTCACCCCCAAACAATGTGTTTCTAACAAAAAGCTTTTCATAATCATACAGTAACTCCTCGCAAAACTAGACATGTCTGTCCGACATAAGGAGGTATCGGATTTTAAAAAATACAATGAAATTGCACACACACGCATTTCAGTCAGGACAATTTTGCGTTAAGTAGCTACCTTTATTAAAATACAAAGTCTTGTATGTATCCAAAAAAACATTGACCCAACAATGGTTGAAGAAAAATAAGTAGTGTAAAAATAGTTGGAGCACAGCCTCGTCCTTTGGAGCAATCCTGGTGCCGTCTGCCAAAACACAAACAATAAAATAATAAATCTTTGCAACTTGTTATTCCAGGTGAATGAAAATTTTAGGCAGAGGAGCACTGTGAGGAGGTGGTTGGGGTGTAATTTGTAATCACCTAAACTGGAAACATTTAAACTAGAAAGTAAGGGGGACAAATAAACAAAAAAAAACACTGAAAGGAGACTACATCAAAACAAGGGTAACAACTCAGGTAAGATAGCATTAAATGTATTTATCTAAATGCTAGTTTAAAAAAAAATATCAGAACTTAAAGCTACTGCACTAACAAGTAACTACAGTATGATAGGTGTTACAGAAACTGGGTTATCCGAGAGTGATGGAGACAAATATAATATTAGTGGATATACTCTGTATAGGAAAGAAAGGCAGGACAGAAGAGGTGGAGGGGTAACGCTATACATCAAAAATACTTTTGAATCCCAGGTGTTAAATTTGGAAGAAAAAAACAGTGCAGAATCAATATGAGTCAAAATAATGAACACAATTCATACAGCATAATAATAGGGGCATGCTATAGACTGCCAAATTCAGACACCGAGCAAAATAAGCTGTTAGAAATGTGTGCAGCAAAGGAGAAGCCATACTAATGGTGGATTTCAACTTTCCCCATATAAAATGGGATAACCCGGTGGGGAGCACGACAGCCGGAATTGAAATGGTAGAAATGACAAATGACTGCTTCCTAACACAATTTGTCAACTCAGATCACAACATGATGTCATTTGAAGTGCTTTTTAAAAACTCTAAAATAACGACTAAAGCTAAGGTTTACAATTTTAAAAAAGCAAACTATGAAGAATGAAACATAGACTGATAAAAGTGAAATAAAATAGGAGAAAAAAATCCATTACATTTAAAAAATGTAATACTAGAGGCATAAAACAATTACATCCCAAAAATAGATTAAATCTAAAACAATATAGCCAAAATGGTTTAATAGACCAATTAAAAAACTGAGAAACTATATATATATATATATATATATATATATATATATATATATATATATATTATATATATATATATATATATATATAGTAATACAGCAGGGAGGGGGTTAATATCCTCCCTGCAGAAAACATGTGCGTATGCACATCTTGTTAATTGTTTTATTATTAATTATCCCCTGCACCTGGTAGCTATTGTTAAATTAAACCTAGGTGCAGGGTATTTATAGAGAGCAGCCAGTCTGTTCGGGGCTGCTGTGAGTGAAGAGTAAAGTGTTTTGGCGCCGAAAGGGTACGTGGGCGTGTGTGTATACGTCTTTTTGTGAACCGGTAAACAGGTTAGCTGTCCGGTCTGTGTAGTTAGGTTCCGGTATGTATTAGTTATTGCTCAAGAAAGAAATAGGTGTTTGTTTTGTTTATTTCATTTGTAATTTGTTTCTGTTTGCGTGTATTAAAAATAATGCGTAAGCACTTTAAACTCCATTTCTTGTGTCCTGGGTCTGAATCAAAGGGGCAACGAACCGTGTGAGTGGCGGAATCTATTACTATATATATATTAGAGAGGCACTTTACAGAGTGTTTAAAAGGGACCAACAACAAAGTACACAGAAAGAATACTTGCAACTGCAAGCACAAGTCAAAAAGGAACTTAGAAGGGCCAAGAAAGAGATAGACATGAACATTGCCAAGGGGGCTTGTGGCAAAGTGCCCGCCCCTGTGTGTATTTTGTGTTATGTGTTAATGTTGGTGTATAGTAATTGGTACACATATAAACAGGTCTGTGTTTATTTCCGGGTTTCTGTTTCTGGTCTGACATCCCCCACTCCGGCCATCTTTGTGACACGTGGTGTCAGAAGAGGGATTACCAGCGCCTCCTAAATGCAGACCAGAGCAGGAACTACAGTTTTTAAGAAAAAAAATATTGGATTACAAAATAAATAAATAAATAAATAAAATGGGATGGAAGGAGGATAAAGATGTGCAGGACAGGGAGGAGGAGTGTCGCCTAATGGCCAGACATCCACGGCAATTTAACAAGCCATCGCCGGGGTGCCTCCTCTGTGACCAGGACCATCTGTTCGCCAACTGTCCCTTCTGCCACTATGAGGAGGAGGAGGAGTAACCGGCCCAAGAGAGGAAGGTGGGGACAAGGAGAAGGGGGAGAGAAAAGCTGCAACAGCAAGAGGAGGTCGGGGACGACGGCTTGAAGGCCTTTTTCCAGTGCCTTGTGGCAGAATTATGCCCCGGCTGTGGGGTATATGGGCACATGTTGGCCCTGTGCCCCACGCGATATCTAGAGGGAACTAATGCACAAGTGGGAGGAGCCTGTGCGTCCAGCAACCAGACAGGGGGGGATCATGAATGTCCAGCACCCAGACGGGGGGACCATGAGTGTCCAGCGCCCAGACGGGGGGAGGCCGCAGGAATCCAAAGCTCGAAGGACAGCTGCTTCCACCAACACCAGCAGAGGAAAAATGCTTGCTGTTTCCACCACCACTAGCAGGGGAAGAATGCCTGCTGGTTTTACCCTGAGAGGGAGAGCCGCACCTGTCCCCTGCAAGAGAGGGAGAGCCGCACCAGTCCCCTGCAAGTGAGAGAGAGCCACACCTGTCCCCTGAATCAAGTGTAGACTGCACGCCACTCCCACCTCCGTCGCCAGGAGGCTACACGCTGCCTCTGTCTCCGCCACCTCCACCGGCAGGAGCAGTGCAGCAGGAGCTGCCTTTGCCTCTGCCACCTTTACTGGCAGGAGACTACATGCCTCCGCCACCTCCATCAGCAGAAGCAGAGCAGCAGGAGCTGTCTCTTCCTCCGCCACCTCCAGCGGCAGAAGCAGAGCAGCAGGAGCTGCCTCTTCCTCTGCCACCTCCAGCGGCAGGAGCAGAGCAGCAGGAGCTGCCTCTTCCTCCGCCACCTCCACCGGCAGGAGCAGAGCAGCAGGAACTGGCTCTTTCTCCGCCACCTCCACCGGCAGGAACAGAGCAGCAGGAGCTCTGGGGTTGCAGTCAGCTCTGCTTGGCTGCAGGGGTCAGTGTGGCTGGAGCCCCACCAGAGGGAGCTCCCTGCTATGAAAAATGGGGGAGAGGTCAGGAAACCACACTTCCCCACAGCAATTTTGCTGCAGGAGTTCTGGGGGCTGGAGTCACCCCAGAGGGATCTGCCAGCTATAAAGAGGGGAGAGGTCAGGAGACCACCTTCCCCCGCAGCAGTTTCGCTGCAGGAGTTCTGGGGGCTGAAGTCCCCCCAGAGGGAGCTGCCGGCTATAAATGGGGAGAGGTCAGGAGACCACCTTCCCCCGCAGCAGTTTCGCTGCCAGAGCTTTGGGGGAGATCTGGAGACCACCAACCCCCAGCAGCTTTTCCGCTGCTGGACTCGCCCTGGCTGAAGGAGTCAGTCTGGGAGCTGTCAGCACGTCTGCTGACAGCCGCACCATTGGCAGCACTTCCACTGCCAGTGGTACAGCGGGAGGAGAGATTCGCCCCACTGTCAGCACGTCTGCTGACAGCATGGCCAGTAGCAGCCGGGCTACTGGAAACATTGCTGCCCATCAACCCCTTAAAGTCCCTGTTCTTGGCTCAGGACTTTGAGCAAGACTTTTGGGATTTTAAGGGGGGAGGTGGCCATTGAGGCCATGTGTGCTTTGCACAAGGGGGGGTATATGTGGCAAAGTTCCCGCCCCTGTGTGTATTTTGTGTTGTTTGTTAATGTTGGTGTATAGTCATTATTACACGGGATATAAACGGGTCTGTGTAACACGAGTGTTTAAAATGTATATTTGTATTTAGGCACAAGGATTTCACAGCAGTTCACGTGCAAGTAAAATGTAATAATATGTGAGCAGTGGGATTGCACTTTATTAATTCATGTGTAGTTGTACCGCGACTCCAATTGAATGATTAATTGCTAATCAAGTCTCGGTACAGCTGCATAAAAGCTACATGTTTTCACCCACTCTGAGCTGTGTGTTCGGTAAGTGGAGAACGGGATAGGAGATGGAGGTAATAATTGTGATAATAATAAGAATAGTAGTTAAATATCTACTCACTGTGTTTGTCTGTATAGTCTGTTTTGTTTGTCTTTTTGTTTTGGCGACGAGTGCCGTGAGCTGTGTTTTTGTATGTTACAACCTTTTTATTTTCTGTTCGGTTTATTTATTAAATGCTGAGCGAGACCATTCGTGATATAGTGATATTTTGAAATATCACTGTCCTGGTCACAAAAGCAAAGGTTGTGGGGAATAATAGCTGTTTTCTATACTTCTGAGGCATAAGCAATTAGGAAATAACATTTACTACCCAGGAACAAAAATTGTGTTACATAGTGTAATCAATGAATGTACTAGGCACTTGCACTATAGATTTCCTGCCTGAAAACCTTGCAAGCTTTATATTATACTGATCAGTATATTAAATGTATAAATCATTGCACTGAAATAACACTAATGTGTTTTAGGTAGGCTACACATTGCATTATGTAAAAATATAAATTTGTACAGTAGACCTATACAGTACAGGAGTAAAACAAATGAATGCCTAGTACACTTTTTCTTTACTCTAGCCTGTAGGCTACTGGTAAAACAAAATAAATTAAGCTGCTACATTGCACATTTTGTCTAGGCTACTAAGTAGGCTAAGTTAAAAATAGTAGTATACTTGTAACTTGGCCTACTAGACAATTAACACAAAATAGATCAATTCACATTAATACAAATTTCAAGGGACCAGCAACAAATTTTGCATTATACCAATAATTTGCGCTATCACGAGTAGCCTATAAACCCAATGTATACTGTCTGCTTTTATTTAAGTTAGTCAGTGGTGCACATTAACAGAATAGGTGTGTTTCCTATTCCTATACAGATGCTCAGAATGAGCTGGAGGGGTTAGCGGCACATCTGTGCAGTCTATTGCTCCCAATACATTGGGGAAACCAGAAATGTCTTAGAAATTTGTTTTCAAGGCTTGTAAGTACACACTGCTTTAGGGAAAAATAGGTATTTGGTGCTCGCCTCAAAAATGCATTGCTGGCAACGCACTAGAAAAAGCAGACTGGGAATTGTCAGCAACAACTACCACCATCCTCTGAAAGGACCCAGAGGCAAAATAATGCAGGGTGGAGAATAATTTGACCACTGCAGGGAAAGCATGGCTTCTCTGGGTGACAGACTCCAGGTTACCTTTTAAATCTGACAGCAGCTCAAGAATTGTTGTATTGAGTGAATCATTCTGGGTTATTCCATGAAATAACACACACCAGTGAGCCATTTAATTGCATATCTATTGTATTAATCACACATTTAAAACAACACAGCAGGGTTTAACAGCAGGTTTATAATTACAACATTTAAAGCTCCTGGTAACTGTTTATACTGTCAAGGGGATATGTTTGAAAAGTACTTCAGCTATTTTTGTTTTTCATTCTTGATAGTGGATTTTAGTAGTTTTCTGCCACTCAGTAAATTAGGTCCCTTGGTTATTATAGGAACTAGTTTTTTATTTTTGTTTTTTTTTAAATGTTGCTCAAAATATCAAAACCCAAGATAAAAATGTCCATGAAGTTAAATTGCATCCATTAAATATTTGGATATCTTTTTAGTAGCTCTTTAGAAAAATAACAGCCAAGTAAACACAATTGGCTGGCATGGGAACATGGGAAATTTGCAGAAGCAAGTGCTAAATCGCAAACATTAAAATTGTGTTAAAAACTGCATCATATTTGTATTAATTTCTTGCCAATAGCCTATGGCACTGGTATGGTTCAGTGATATTGCAATTTAGAAACGCAACAAGGTCACTGGCCAGCCCCTTAGGAGCAAATAACAATGCCTGTTTTATGAGTGCAGTGAAGAAAAGATAAAGCATAGAAATAATTAATAACAAAGCACAGCAGGCTATACAACTCCTCCCAGTCAAGTATTTTGATAATCTATTCAGTCTGTGTTCTCCCAGACATCTGCTACGGGTGTGTGTGTTTTTTTTTTTTTAATTGCTCTTTAATAAGCTTGAGATATACATTAAAACTTTAATTAGCTCAAGAGATCCAGCACCAGTTAAACTGTCAGCATGTAGCCAGTATAAAATATGATGTGCGAGAAAAAACATTATAGGCAGGTAAAAATAAAAGTGACAGCCTGAAATCTTAAATGCGGAAATATCTGTGAAACTCACAGATATTATCTATGTGAATTTTGTGACCTTTGTTTGTTGGTATACCTGTCACTAAACTCAAAAGGCTTCAGCTTGTTCAGAAGGCAGCTGCCAGACTGTTTTCTTGCATTCGTCATTCTCAACACATTGCTCCAGTGCTTAAGTCCTTACATTGGTTACCAGTGAGCTACCAAACTTGATTTAAACTCAAAGTCACTATAATAACTTATACGGTCTTTCATGGATTAGGGACATCCTATCTCCAAGAACTACTAACTCTGTATAATCCTAGTCGTTCTTCGAAATGGAAAATGCTGAACTGTTGTTCCAAAAAGTCATCTTAAAACAGAGTTTTTTGCTGTTGTGCTCCTCTGTTGTGGAATTCCGTTCCAATTGCCATTAGGCTGAAACATTGGATTCTTTTAAATCTAAATTGAAAATATACTTTTTTAATGTGCTTTTAAATAAGTGGTTATAACTGGAGTGTATTGTATACATGATTCTTTTTGTGATTTTATTGTGTTTTACTTTGTACAGCGCTCTGGGGTGCCTTGGCGTGAAGGGCGCTGTATAAAAATAAATTTGTATTGTATTGTATCTTGATAAACAATTTTTTCTTTGTGTCTAATTGTAAGTTATGAGCCAACGTTAAGGGGGACATATAATGTTTAGCCTCAGTTTGTAGAGACGGCTCTTAAGCCAGAATAACAAAACATATATGCATCATATGCTGAATATTTGATAATGGTAAAATATTTTGTGCGCTTTATATTGTGAAAGCTATGAGATTTGAGTGCAATATTCTGGGGAAAAAAAAAAAAAAAAAAAAAAATGGAATGTGAATATATATATATATATATATATATATATATATATATATATATATATATATGTATTGTTATTATGTAACAAAAATCTATGTTATGATACAATACTAATAAAATCTATTTTATATAAAATCTATTTTAGATACAGTACATATTGATATGTATATGTGTATACATATTAAATGATAATATATAATATATATATATATATATATATATATATATATATATATATATATATATATATATATATATATATACACATATACATAATGGTTAGATTTTATATTGGTACAGTAAACAAAACAAAAAAAATCAATTATATTCCACATGCAGCGGTTCATGTATAAAAGCACTAAATAAGATATCTAACAATGTTGGAACAAACCTTTTCAGTCAAGTGTGTGACCTATCCCAATATCAAGTCAAAAACAAAAAGCAGTATTTGAGAAAAAGTTTCAAACATTTTATTACGCCATGAAAAAAATATAAAACACCTAAACTGCATGAATAAATAGCAAGGAAGGAAAATACAACCAAGTAACCAAACCAGGAATAAACAACTCCAACCTACTGTACGATGTAGGGCCTTGTACAGGTAAGCAGTCTTATGTTGTTTCTTATTGGTTTTAGAATGGGATTTGGTGTATCTGTCATTTATCTGTTGATGAGCTGTTGATTTTAATGCCTTATCTATTCCAATCAATCGTTCCTGATTGTTCCAAGCACCTGCTGTATAATTGGAACATTACCAATAACCCTGCTCAGTTTAGAGATCTTACTTTCTAAACTTAAATCATTGAGGCATTAATCAGTGCTTCAGTGAGGCTGAACAGACCTTCATAATCAGTTGGAAAGGCATTCTGAAAGTACAACTAGTAATTAGGTGTAATTGCTTTTTTCATCTCTGATTAAAATTACAGGGTCAGTTTGAAATCATGTCCTCCTGATGTCTTAGAAAGGCACTGATGATGGCTTAACACCACAAAGCCCTAATACAGTGAACTAACAGTAACAGTTTCTGGTCTCTCATCCTACAAGGCTTGCACACTTGTACAAGATAAATACAATAAAACAATACATATACAATATTTAGAATTAACCTATTTTTTACATTTCAATGTAACACATACATCCAATATGATCAACAAAATCCACACAGCATAAAGCACAACAGAAAGTAAATTGAACAGTAGGGGTTATGAATAATTCCAACCAATATGCTGTGAATATTTCACACCAAAAAAAAAAAAAACATAGAAAACTAAATCATTTATTTAGAATGAATAAAGTAAAAAAATAAAAATAACGGTAGCTCATCTCCCACAATTATTGCATACATATTTCTTATTATTATTAGTAGTATTAAGAATTATTACTAATAATACTGAAGATATTGTATTTTATATAACTTGATATAAAACATTGCTCCTATGTGTTTCATTTTGGTGTAAATTAGGTTTATTGTCATTTCCTTATTCTACATACTCAGTTTTAAACCAATGAAATGTTTCCAATCCATGGTCAGTAAACGAGAATTCGCTTCTAGAGTTATGGCAATGAAATGGGTAGGGTAAGAGCTGTATCATTTTCAGGATTTCTTGCCATGAAATAAATCTCTCACCACTGTGAGTAACTTTGAAGAACTGATATCCCCTTTTAAACTGGTGAGTTTAGAATCAATAGATTGAAATGCCCTTTTGTAGATAGTGTACCTGGGTATAGGGTAGGTTGTAACAGCATGAACCAGGTGATGTAACTTAAAAAAAATGATGGTGAGTAAGTAGATTTAAGAAAATGCACAGAGTCCTTTTCTTCAATCAGTTGTTTATTGAAATATGCAGGGAGTCTGGTCCCAGGTACAGGACAAACAGAATACTCGTTCTTAGAATTTTTGCATGACATTAAATACCCTTCTGTATAGATGGTCCTCCTCCTCTGTTACCATGTATTTAATTTAGTGTGTGTGTGTAGTCTTGTGTGACAACCTCTGAACTCAGTGCATTCTTCAAACCCCTGGCGCCCCAAAAGGTCCATAAATCTGGTTTTGGTCATCTTCCTTGTTCATATCTCTTCGTTTTGCTTTAGACCCTTTGAGTCCAGTGGCGTTATCTCTTATTCTCCCTGAGAACCTTTGGGTCCAACGCCAGTCCCTGGGAGCCTTTTAGCTCCTTTATGCTTTGCATTCCAAAAGTCTTAGAGCCTGGCCCCTTCTGGTCCACAGCATTGTTATCTTGTTAGCTTGCAGTTAATGCTGGGCAAGAAGCTTGTAGACGCAATGTCTCTATTAGTTGTTAGCAGTACATGCAATTTGAACCAAACAGTCTGCTATCTGCAATATTAGTCTCTTTTCAGAAAATAACACCAGTATAGCAAACTACTAATCAAGTCTCGATCCATGTTTTCCAACACCAGGTACAGCCGTAAATAAAATGCATTTCTCATGAAGCAAAGCATACACAGAAACACAAGGCATGAACCTTTGCAGTCTCAGTGTGTCCAAATGTGACACAGGGTGCAATTGATCTGCTGTTCTGCAGGGCATGTGCTGCTGTAAGAACACGCCCACGCTTTATCAGAACAGGAGCTGCTTTATCTGTGTTGCTGTTTTTTGTTCTTCTTTTCCTTTGGTCCTTGGTCTTGGTTTTGTGTAAAATAAATCAGAATAAAAAAGGAATCATAGTCTTTTGTTACAATCGTCCCCAAAGGAACATTGCATTTCTGTCAATAACCAGCAAATGCAATCTTCATTTCATGGTCTTTACAATATATTTTACAAAAGGGGAATAAAACTATTCACAATACAAAACATTTGCGCGTGCTTCTGTATTCTTTATTTAACATTCATAGGACCCAACTGTGGGCAAAATGTTTATGTAATACATTTACTATGGAGGAGGCAATTTACCCATAGGGGAAAATATAGGTTTTAGTCGCTTGTTACTGCTTTTGCAATGTTAAGCCCTAATCACAAATCTTATACCATTAAATTGTGTTTTTCTTTCTAAAAAATACATCGATCAATCTAATCTATGGTCTTGTTAGCATTATACTGCAAGTAAAACTGACACTTTCAACATGAGTCTGCCCTCTCCTCTCCTTATATTGCGGATAGGTGTTTTTAAGGCATTTAAAGATCATGCTCTGCTCAAAATCATTTGCAATTTTGGATGCATTGCCCTCATTTTCTTTCCGCCCCAGTTTCCTCTGTGTTATTCTGTATAACAACTCAACTTGAGAGCTAGACACCTATTTGTTTTAAAGGCAGAACAAATATTTTGAGATTTACACAAAAAGAGCTTCATTATTTATACCGAGTAGGATATCTTTGAGAAGTATTTTAGAAAGTGTATATCATTCCTTGCCCTAAATAACTGCATTAAGAAAATGAGTGAACTTTGCAGTCTCATGTATGATGAATCTCTTTCCCAGTAAACACAAGATCTTTATGCAGCGCATGTGCACACAAGCGCCAGATCAATAATCTGAAAGGTTAATGTGTATAAGAATTTGAGAGGTCACCGGCACCCAAGAAAAATGCAAGTCAACAGACTGCATCCAAGTAAAAGCAATACTAGCAAAGGGTAACATGTAGGCTTTAAACAAAAAGGGACTACACCCCATGGGACTTGTGAGTTCATCTCTGAAGAACGGTCATCAATTGCAACAAATTGGTAGAAATTATGGAGTTTTTATGGAAGCCATACAACATGGGTGGACAAAGTATCTGACATTATGCTGTGGTCAACAAGGTCAAAAACTCATTTAATTTCCTGGAGGATAAGCAGAGTCACAATTCCTTTGTCACTGCTGACAAGCATATCATTAGCGCCCTTTGCTAGGCTGTCTCAACAGACTGTGCTTGTCTGTTACTCACTGTTACTTGTCAAAGACAGATCTGCTAGTTTTATATTAAAATTCAAAAGGTCCTTGGGTCTATTTGAATGATTCAGACACTGGCATATCTTAACGTGTGCCACTCTCAAATGTGCTGTTTCTTGGCGTTAAGGACACTGCATTTCTAATTTTACTGAATTTCAGAAAGTTAATCAGAGGGTCACACCTCTTTTGGAAAACTGCAGACATGTTAATAAAAAGATACACCTGCTGCACATATTGAGATCAGTATTTTGATTGAAGTAGCCGTTCTGATAATTATGTAGCCCTTATCAACTCAACTACATAATAAGAAAAGTTTCCAACTCTTAATGAGAACATTTCCATCTAGAATTTGGATTCGAAATCACAGAACAAGATAAAAAAAAATAAAAAATAGAGGTGTTGGAGAAAGGAAATCAAGTGTTTTTTTTTCTGTTAAACTGGTGTAGACTGATACCCAAGTGAAATATCATTTATAAGCTGTGCTGGTGTAATACGCATCTTATCACCTGACAACAGAATTCAATGGGCAACAATCATAGGAAAAGACTTCCCGCAATCCCACCAGGTGTGTCCAATCAGGCCCAATATAGTGAATAAACAGGCCAGCCAATTAATCGCTCAACCCTCACTCAACCACACCTTGTATTGATTTGCTGAAAATATTAAAACTAGCACTCTGCTAATACATTCTATAACATGTTAAACAGGTATCTCACAGCCTGTTGTGGTTTCCAAGCAAGAGGAAACATGGATTGCTCAAATCCTTAACCACAATTCTTATTACTGCAAAAGTAACATTTAGAAGCAATCAAATACATTCAATTGGAAGCTTCATGTTTATAGGAAGAGGAAGCATGAGACACATACTGTCCTTATCTGTTCACCTCTGAGCTCCTAATTTAGATGAACAAGCAGACTGTGTTGAGGTTGGGAAAATGACAACGGAATGAATAGGTTATCTTAATAAACTTAAAGATATCATCTTTTTGTTACTACAGAAACAACAACAGTCTGATTTTCCTATAGAAAACGCATCTTAGAACAAAAGCTGTGATATTTATTTTCAGTAGTAGGTCCTGTAAACACCTAGTATGTAAAATGAAACCTGAGTAAACACTTCTGTAAAGAGCTTATACACAAGGCTTTGTGTGGAGCAGTGTGATTGACAGTGTGGCAGTGTGGTTCAAAACCCTTGTCTGCTAAAATGACTAAAATGGAAAACAACATCTGCCATGGAGATGTGTGACTGCAAGGCAGTTAACAGAACACCCTTTACTTGTCACATGAACCGGAGAACCAGCAAAAGCAACCAGACTCGTTATTTTCTCCCAGGACCTAACAAAGAACTAGCATCTAGATGAATGGTCTTATAGCAACACACACACACACACACACACACACACACACTATAGCTGTGTATCTTGAAATAAATAGGTAAATATAGAACAGAACAGAACGAATAGGTAAGTATAGAATAGTTGTAAAGCACCCCTCTATTTACATTGTATTACATTATTATTTTTTGTTTGTGAGGCAATATAATCTATATCAGCAAAGAAAAGGTTACAAGGCTCTGATTTACAGTGCATGTAAATTTGAAGAGAACGTTCTCGCTTCAATAACACGTTCATGACCTGCAGGTGGCAGCAAATCTCCTTCCAGCTTGGAGCTGTCGGTGGTGCTGGAATTCTCATAGGGAATAAACATCAAGCAGCTATAGAAAATGTAATACATATATGTCTATAGTCTCGTTAACACATTACAGTATTGTTATATTATTATTATTATTATTATTATTATTATTATTATTATTATTATTATTATTATTGTGTACATAGTGACACTGTTCTATACAGTAGATATATATATATATATATCTATATATATATAATATATATTATATATATAATATATATATATATATTATATATTTCCGTATATAGGATATATGCGATACGCTATTGATCAAGTGTCATACATATATAAACCATAAATACACTGTACCTTTAATTAATTAACGTTTGATCCTTCAGCCATAGGTGCTTTCTTTTTCCCGGTTGATCTGTTCTTCTTTATCTGACCATCTCCAAAACACCAAAAAAGAAATGTATCAGAAACTTATAATATTCGCGAGGTTTGTTTATTGAATAATTAATAAATATGCAATAAAACCATACAGTCGTTACGCTTCAATAAAATATAGTTCTAATGTGCAAGACAAAAATTCCATAAAGAAAATGGAAAGAATTACATGCTATCCTTGAATTTTTTTTAAAAAAAGATGCAAGTAGAATGTGATTTGAGTTAAAAGGCAGCACAATGCAGGATTACTGCCAGCTGCGCCTGTTATATTGATTTGGGGGGGGGGGGCACCTTTGAAACACTCAAATGCTGGATCTAGAACTCAAAGACTTACTGTGCTACAGAGTACCGCCAGTGTAAAGTTAAAGAGAGAGAGAGAGAGAGAGAGAGAGAGAGAGAGAGAGAGAGAGAGAGAGAGAGAGAGAGAGAGAGAGAGAGAGAGAGAGAGAGAGAGAGAGAGAGAGAGAGAGAGAGAGAGAGAGAGAGAGAGAGAGAGAGAGAGAGAGATTGAGATTTCAGAATCGAAAGACACGCTCTTGCGACCTTTTAGTCATCTGACGTACCCTCCACCGCCGGTATATATGAATTGGATTTGTCACCAGTCGTCAACGATTCATACAAATAGCAAACTGAAGCGTCGTGTTGCCGTGTCTACAGATCATCATGATTCTTCTATATAATGGACTGGTCATGGAGACAGTCGCTACCATAAAGGACTGAGTTTACAACGTCTCCCGAAAGCTGATGTTTTAATAGAAATGGAAAATACCAACAACACTACGTTTTTAGACAGCTCTTACCAGAAGGAAAATAAAACACAATTTCAAGACGTAGCACTAAGTTACCAGATCATAACTTCTCTGTTCCTGGGAGCCCTTATTCTCTGTGCCATATTTGGGAATGCATGTGTGGTCGCAGCTATAGCTTTGGAAAGATCTCTTCAAAATGTAGCAAACTATTTAATAGGATCGCTGGCTGTAACGGACCTGATGGTGTCGGTGCTGGTGCTCCCCATGGCAGCTCTCTATCAAGTGTTAAACAAGTGGACTCTTGGACAGGTAACTTGTGACATTTTTATTGCTTTAGATGTGTTATGCTGTACATCATCTATCCTACACTTATGCGCAATTGCTTTGGATAGGTACTGGGCTATCACAGATGCTATAGATTATGTAAACAAAAGGACTCCGAGGCGAGCAGCTATTTTAATTAGCCTAACCTGGCTGATAGGTTTTTTAATATCTATCCCACCAATGTTAGGCTGGAGAACTCCCGAAGACAGGGCAGATCCGGATGCCTGCACAATAAGTCAAGATCATGGCTATACCATTTATTCCACCTTCGGAGCTTTTTACATCCCTTTGATTCTAATGTTGGTTCTTTATGGGAGAATATTTAAAGCAGCCAGGTTCCGAATTCGTAAAACCGTCAAAAAAACCGAAAAGAAGAAAGTGGCAGACAGATGCCTAACGGTCTCACCGGCTATCTTACCCAAGAAAAGCAATGGCGAGACCAGCAAAAACTGGAAGCGAAGTGTGGAGCCAAAACCCAACTCTTGCGTTAATGGGGCGGTGAGGCATGGGGAGGAAAGCGCAGCACTAGAGATCATCGAAGTTCACCACAGCAACTCAAAAAACCATCTGCCTCTTCCAAATACCTCGACTGTAGCCTGCTTCGAGAACAGAAACGAAAAGAATACAGAGGCCAAAAGAAAGGTGGCTTTAGCCAGAGAGCGCAAAACCGTCAAGACCCTGGGCATTATTATGGGAACCTTTATTCTTTGTTGGCTGCCCTTCTTCATTGTGGCCCTGGTGTTACCGTTTTGCGGTGAAAGTTGCTACATGCCAGACTTGCTTGCCGCGCTGATTAACTGGCTTGGTTACTCAAATTCACTTTTAAACCCCATCATCTACGCCTATTTCAACAAAGATTTCCAAAGTGCTTTCAAGAAAATTATTAAGTGCAAGTTTTGCAGACAGTGAAACATCTGCGTCATAGTTGTTTTCACACAAGGAATGCAAAACGCCTTGCCTTCAGATTAAATAAAGCGACACTACTAGTTTTATTTTCATATGTGGTTAATTGTTTTTAAATGATACAATCATTTAATATGAATAGACGATCATGAACGTGTCACAGTGCTATGAGTGTATAACATGCATACTTCAAAACAATGGGTTGGAACAATTGCTTTAGAAACCCAAAGCTTGGAAACCAACATAGAAAACTGCTTCCGTGTACTTTGTCCAAGGTATCTACATTATTTTATCTCCATGCAAGGTGTATCATTTTGTGTGCTGAATTCTAAAATGTAATAACATTGGTGGTCCTGGAGTTTTGCAAAATTTATGCTGTTTTCTCAATTACCCACTTCGATTCTTAAGTAATATTGACGAAATAAACCATCTAGTAACTAAATCCCTGTTTCTGTCTAGTTTTTTTTTTTTGTGTGTGTGTAAATAACGGTGTGCCAGACATAACTGTACCGGTTATGCAAACACATGCATCGATAGGACAAACAACCTTAAACGTGAATATATCTGCATATCAATGTTAGATCTATTGTTTGTCTGCTGAAATCCATACCAAAGGTAAGGTTTACAACACAAATGTAGACACGACACAACTGCTTGCTCTCAAAAATTATAATTCGCAATAATATATTATATATGAAATCCCTTTTTACTTTGCGTAAATAAAATCCATAAAATATTATTATTATTATTATTATTATTATTATTATTATTATTATTATTATTATTATTATTATTATTATTATTATTATTATTGTAGTGTGATAATACATTCGATGCTTCTAGAGGATACTTTAAAAATGGTCTGGTTTCTCACATACATCTATCTGCTTTGCTTTTTGTTTGCCTTGCACAGTACATTTAAAACGCATTAAAACGCATGGTAATGTATTCTATACATTTCAAATAGAAAGGTACTCAGCGCGGTTCAGCACAGGAGCACATCAACTAATTAAAAGGGCAAAACTGTGTGGGAGGCACTAAGGAGAAATCTTTTGAAAAAATATAAAACATGTAATTATACAAAAACCTTTCGAAATCAAAATGTATTCCGGAACCCAAGCAAAAATAATATGAAAGCCAGAAGCTTTGTTTTTCTTTCTTTCTTAACTAATCGTAACCTATTACCCAATTAGCAAGAGTTTGCTATTGAATAACTAATGAAAAAAATTGAATAAAACCGACCAACATCAATACAATACTTGTTAGTTATATAGAGCGTAGGCATTTTAAACGGTCATCTTCCAATACAGATATGGTTAACTCGTTATGCACTGATGAACAAACGGATTACTGTCATTAAAAAAAAAAAAAAAAAAAAAAAAAAAAACAAACTAATGCATTGGCGAGCCTAAGTTTTCCTCTTCGTTCTCTTATTTTTCGTCTTAATATTATTAATTTAAATTGTTAGAAAAACAATTTTCGATTATGACATGCAAGTGCAGAATAAAATAGAACAGATTTTGTTGTGATGTATTGTTATTATAGTTATATATATATATATATATATATATATATATATATATATATATATATATATATATATATATATATATAATCACAAAGTAAATGATCAATACAACCATTTGTAAAGAAAGAAATGGCACTGTGGCAAAGTGCCTGCCCCTGTGTGTATTTTGTGTTATCTGTTGTGTATTAATGTTGGTGTATAGTCATTGGTACACGGGATATAAACGGATCTGTGTAACATGAGTGTTTCAAATGTATATTTGTATTTCAGCACGAGGATTGCACAGCACTTCACGTGCAAGTAAAAAGTAATAATATGTGAGCACGGGGAATTGCACTTTATTAATTCACGTGCAGTTGTACCGCGACTCCAATTGAATGATTGATTAGCAATCGAGACACGGTACAGCTGCATAAAAGCTGCATGTTTTCACCCACTCTGGGCTGTGTGTTCGGTGAGTGGAGAACGGGATAGGAGACGGAGGTAATAATTGTAAAAGTAATAAGTAGTTAAATCTGTTCACCGTGTTTTGTCTGTATAGTTCATTTTGTTTGTCTTTTTGTTTTGGCAACGAGTGCCGTGTCCTGTGTGTTTTTTGTCTTACAACCTTTTTATTTTCTGTTCTGTATTTATTAAATGCTGAGCGAAACTATTCACTCAGTTCCACCAAACTCCACCTCTGTCTGTCGTTTATTTCCTACTTCTGGTATGACGTCACCCACTCCGGCCATCTTTGTGGCAGGACGCACTTATTATCTTTATTACATTTTGTAAGTTGTACTAAGGATTTATCAGATGACTTGTCCTCTTGGTGACCTGTGATGGCACCGACAAACTTTCTGAGGGACAGTTTCAACTTTTTACTCTCCTCATTAGCTATAGTAGATCCAGCAATGCTTCATAAGACTCAGAACTGGAGATGGACCAAGAACTTTGTTATTTGAACCACCCAAGTATTATAATTGTTTATCAATCTACTTTTATGTCATGCTACCCAGGGGAATAACGTTGAAATTAATAGAGGGTGTCAATATTTATAGGCTCCACTATATAATAGCTATTTTCCCGTATGTTTTGATCACACATTGTCTCAGCCATTTACTCCACATTTTCATTAGTATAAGTTTTGGAAGGAAAAAAATGCCAAATATTATTCCAAAGCAAATTACAAACTATTTAAGACTGCAGTACATCTGAGTAGTTTATTTCTGGTTTGAAACCTTCATTGGTTCCTTTTTCCTTTCTGAAAAAAAAGTGAAAAAGATGATTTTGATTAAATAGATTTTAGAATCTTGCCCATTGACTTTTAACAGCTTAAAGAGGCTGCTAGAAACTACTTGAAAAAAAACTGGCCTTTACAATAGAGTGCAAGGAAATCCACCTTTCTAGATATGAGTCACAAAATCCATTATAATTCCCATTACATCAGAAGAATCTTGCCTGAAGAATAATAGAAGGCATTTTTGGGTTCTATTTAGCAGTCATTCAAGTCAATCAATTCTTGCTCCTAACATAACATAGAAACCCATTCTGAGACACTTGTTCAAATGTTTTATTAAGTTTATTTTGTTTTTGTCGCTATATTGTTTAGCAGAAATTATAAAATAATCTGATTATGAGGGTACATGGAGGTGTTTGTCCTGGTGTATGTATGTATGTCACACTTACTGCCATTTACATACATTAAGAGAATTGCTTGTCCAGTTGTAAAGAAACTTGCTATGGATCTTTAGAAGATATTTATAGCATTAGAATCTAGAGGGTCCCCTATATATCTGTCTATAGGAACATACACACTGCATGCATAGTTCACGGATAGTTCATAGATCTGTTTTTTCATGATACTTATAGTTCTAATTGTGCAATAAAAATGTGCATTGCAAATACTATATGGGAGATACTGAAATTGAAGAAGGAATCTATGAAAAGGAGACCTAGAAGTCTATGTTGACTCAGACATGTCTTCATCTAGACAATGTGGGGAAGATATAAAAAATGGCAAAGGAGATGCTTTCAAGGGAAGTAATGTTAAAACTTTACAATGCATTAGTAAGACTTCATCTAGAATATCCTTTCCAGTTCTGGTCACCTCACTACAAAAAGGATACTGCTGCAGGTCTGGAACCAACTCCCCAGTAATGTTGTTGAAGCTGACATCCTGGGATCCTTCAAGAAGCTGCTTGATGAAATTCTGGGATCAATTTACTAGCAACTAAACGAGCAAGATGTGCTGATTGGCCTCCTCTTGTTTGTAAACTTTCTTATGTTCTTCTTATTTACAATGGGGACATGTATGTTAGTGGCATAGATGTAGTAGCTACATATGTTCATCAAATGCATCCAAGTACATCTCTCTCTTCAATGCCAGCTTACTGCACTTTGTCTCACCAATCTGCAAGACTGGAGGTGTGATCAAATGGACATACCGTGGTGAGGTTCAGACTCATTTGATTCTTTTTCAGCATAAGTTAATGTCACATATTTACATAGTTGGGCAGACATTTCTTACTGGGCTTCTAGTAGTTCATACTGTATATATATATTTACAGAGAGAAATATGACAAATTCATGCACAGCTAGCTATGTAGTTATGACCAACAGCAGTGCTTTCTGTACCAGCTGTTTGCTCTAGTATGCTGACATACATCTTGGCAAAGTCAGGCCTGCTGCGAGCAATACCCTAGCCTTTTATTCTGATGAACACTTTATATTTACAGTATTTCATGTTTCCTTTATATAGGATACAAAAATGTCTTGTGTATTTCCAAATATTGGCCGGAAATAATTAACACCAAACTCAGCCAGTATAATACACCAGTCTGACTCCCTTTCCATTAAGTAATGTTAACATCCAGCTCTGGCTATTTAGGCTGTGTTTTCTCATATACCTCTAGTTACTCAATTTGGTAATCAGCCTTCATGCTGCCCTTATAGTTCAACTCAAGACTGGGCACTGAGTAAGTATGCACTAAGATTATGAAACTCTTTGCCTAAATATATTTGTGAGTCAATCTTGTGCAACCCTAGTATTTGACCTTGTCTTTCTCCTAGTTGCTTGATCTCATTCAATGGTTTCAATAAAGATGATAAAAAATTAAAATATTGTATTTGTTATATTGCATGGAGGTTATTATTATCGCATGGCTTCTGCCACATGTGGGACCTATTCTCCCAATGTCTTATTTGTCAAGAATGGAAAATAAGATTTCTGTAAATAACTTAATCTATCATATAGGTGACCAGTAGACAGTATATAAAATATTGTTTTTTATTAAATGCCAAACCAGTTTAAGGTTTATTTAAGTAACAGAAAGCAAATGTGTGGTAATTAATGGCTGTCAGTCACAAATGCTAGCATGGCCTAGTTGTACCTCAGATTTGAATAGTATTTTTTACTTTTCCCTAAGATATTTAAGAATATGGTTGCTCATTTATATGCAGAATTACATCGGAGTAGTAGAGGTTACTAAGAGGTTCATATGGATCTTAAATAGTTACATTAATGATGTGTTGCTAATAAGCTAGTGTTAAATACGATTAAAACACATGATACTCATGATGATGGATTTGTAATATGCATTTGTACATTGGATGGCTCCTCTCTTTAGGATTTGACCTTTTTATAGGTCAAAATCCTGTTTTAATTTCCAAATTAGAAAGAAACTACCAACTTATTTATTGGTACCTGTTTTATATTACGGAGATATTATTTACCAAAATACGTCAAAAAATGCAGATTTGCAAACTAGATATAGTTTACAATAGTCATATGTTTGTTGTTCTGCAGCTGACAAAACAGATGTCAACAGAAGTGTATTAAAAAGTGTACCTTAAAGTTGGATCTATAACTCAAATTAATAACCATTTTTAACACAACTTTTTAAGGGAAAGTGGAAAATCCAGACGATTCTATTTCAAGGTTCCCATGGTTACAACATAAGTTGGTTAAAAGGCACATTATGATTGGAATAAACTAGCAGAGCAGCTGATTGTATATGCAGCAACTGCATGTGCTTGCAGGACCCCCTTGAAACAAATCCTCAAAGGCAAACATTTTAAAATAGAGGTACATAGAGATGGGTGTCATGCCATTTAATATTGAATACATTCATTTAGTACAACATACTATGATCGGGTAAAGAACAAAGATGAACCAAGTTTTTTGAAACGCACAGGGGTAAAGAGTTTCCCAGTGCACTCTGGCCTGGAATAAGCATATTACTGCAGCCAGCACACTCATTCTACCTACAGACCTCCTGCTACAGTGCAGTTGTGATTCATTCAGAGGCCAAAGCATCAGTACTACAAAACCTCAATAGCAGACTAGTCAGGGATGACAACGTTACTCTAAAAGATAACCATGGTAAACTTGCACTGTAATAAGGCTTTTTTTTATCACAGTTTACCAAAATTGCATCTTTAAATAATAAAAATACTATATCATATTCCCATGAAATCAGTTAGAGTCAATTTGTGTTTCATTCATCAGTACAAAGTAACAGAAATGTACATAGCAAATGCGTACACATGTTTAGTAAATCAATTTAAAAGTAATCTAAAAGCCAATAACACGGTCTACACGTCTAAATGTCACACTCACTTCAAAAATGTAATTGATATTCTTGTTGTTTACACCAAAAACATGCATCAACATCCTTTGGTCTATTCAGTGGATCTGCAAGGTGAGGGATCTAAATACTGTGTTATTGTTTCATTGCTTGAAGTGCCTCACGTAGACTGTTAGATCTTTGATTTTCATGTGCAAGTTATTGTGACAAGCATCAAATCACTAGCTCAATAGATGCCCCATGAGTGAGAACTGGTATCAGTGTTTTGAATATGCACAGATTGAAATGAATACTGTTCTATTCTAATATAGATTGGGTACACTGGTGTTGCATTGAAACCATTCTCTGATAGTTCTTTCCAATCTGAACAGCTCGCTCAATCTATTGCACCAGCTCTTTGTTGAGATCATTTTAATTAGTCCCTGTGGTGGTCCTCATAGAGGGATTCCACTGGAATTACAATATTTGGCCCTGTATCTATTCCTGCATGCCGTATCATCACAATACATGGCCGTTTAATCAGTGTAATTATACTTTGTTTTATAGCATGCCAGTTTCCGTCACCACATCTGCCAGAAAGAGATCATCATATCCTTGCCTAACCTTTTTTCTAACCTAAGATCCATCATCTATCAAAGACCTCTATAACATTCCAACCAGCAAACCACCACATTTCCAGGTTAGGTAAAGACTCCAGGAACATCTATTGCTTCTGAAGCATCTGAACCCAAACACAGTACAGTGCTTTGATGCAGAGATCGGTCACCCTTCAGGATGCTCCAGGAATCTTTTCCCTTTGAGCAAAAATAGTGGAAACAAATTGTAACAAACTGTAAAGGATGCTCCTTTAAAATCTTCCATTTAAATATTTCCCTAACATAACATGATAAAATATCCTATTAATACTATGAACAATCTTGATATTGATGTGTTAAAGAACCCCCCCTGAGTTTACATGAATCTTCATGGGTATTTCACTTCTTTAAATCACCAGTTTCAGATCACCGTTTCCTGCTGCCCAGTATCCCACTGTATCTGAAAATCAAAGTTACATCAAGTAAACTTAACCAACAATTGCTAACTGGTCGATTTTTTCTGATGGCTTTCTAACCATTGTACTCCACTTTAGTTTGTTTAGAAAAAATGTGGTAATATAGTGCTAATGCACCTAGGTCTGTATATTTGATATAATCACTCCTGCTCTTTTTTTGGATTCCTAACGCATTCCTTTTCCAGTCATTTGGGTCACACTTTATTTTGGGTCACACTTTATTTTGAGGGACATTTATTTAATGTCATATTATGCCTGTGACAGGAAATGGCTGAGTGGTTACGTCAGGCCAGAATGCATAGGAAACACAGAGGTAAGGTACCACAGTTCAAAGACGCGTGGGCCTCTGTTTATTCAAACACAAAAATCAATAAAAAGTTTTAAATAGAAAACAATCACCTTCACTGATCCTATATTAGTTTTGTTTTCAATTTCTCTCTTGCTCCGCCTCTCGAACACCCCACTCAGAGCAGGGAAAGCTGCAGGTTTATATACCGTGGCCCGAGGGATGCAAGCCAGGCAGTGGCCCCAGGTGAAGCAGAGCCAGTGGCAACCTCAGGCGAAACAGAGCCGGCAGCGACTCCAGGCAAAACAGAGCTGGCGGTGACCCCAGGCGAAGCAGAGCAGACGGTGACCCCAGGCGAAGCAGAGCTGGCAGTGACCCCAGGCGAAGCAGAGCTGGCAGTGACCCCAGGCGAAGCAGAGCAGGCAGTGACCCCAGGCGAAGCAGAGCTGGCAGTGACCCCAGGCGAAGCAGAGCAGACGGTGACCCCAGGCGAAGCAGAGCCAGCAGTGACCCCAGGCGAAGCAGAGCCGGCAGTGACCCCAGGCGAAGCAGAGCCAGCAGTGGCCCCAGGCGAAGCAGCACCCTCAGCGACCCCAGGCGAAGCAGAGCCGGCGGTGACCCCAAGCGAAGCAGAGCCCTCGGTGACCCCAGGCGAAGCAGAGCCGGCGGTGATCCCAGGCAAAGCAGAGCCCTCGGTGACCCCAGGCGAAGCGGGATAGTGGCGGAATGTCCCGCCCCTTTATGCTTATTAGTGTTTTATGTTGTATGTAGTGTGTTAATGTTGGTGTTTATGTATAAAATACACAGGATATAAATATGGGTTACGAGCACAAGTGTTTAAAATGTATGTTTGGTGTTTTGGCACGAGGGTTGCACAGCACGTCACATGCAGGTAAAATGTAATAATATGTGAGCACGGGGATTTGCACTTTTATTACTTCAAATGCAGTTGTACCGAGACTCCAATTGAATGATTGATTAGCAATCGAGTCTCGGTACAGCTGCATAAAAGCAGCATGTTTTCACCCACTCTGGGCTGTGTGTTCGGTGAGTGGAGAACGGGATAGGAGACGGAGGTAATAATTGTAAAAGTAATAAGTAGTTAAATCTGTTCACCGTGTTTTGTCTGTATAGTTCACTTTGTTTGTCTTTTTGTTTTGGCAACGAGTGCCATGTCCTGTGTGTTTTTTGGGTTGTGTGTTCGGTGAGTGGAGAACGGGTGAGAGAGAGGAGAGGATATGGGGGGTCCCAGTCAGGTTGAGTCGCGTGACCTCCATCTCCTCTCACCTCTCTCCTGTAGCTGCTCCTCCTTTTTCCTCCCACCCTCTTGCTTATCCAAAAAGTTATAATAATAAAAAAAAAGAAAAAACTGCAGTACCCTTTCTGCAATACCTCTTCTGGCCTGCGTCCAGGAGGCGCTAGTGATCCCACATAGGATACCAACGTGTGACAGGAAATGGCTGAGCAGTGACATCAGGCCAGAATGCAGGAAGAAAAACACAAAGTTAAGGTATTGCAGTTCAAAGACGTGTGGTGCGCTGTTTATTCAAACACAAAAATAAATAAAAGGTTTTAAACAGAAAACAACAAATCACGAACACAATAATAATAATAATAATAATAATAACAACAAAACCCAGGTCAGGCTGGGCAATCGCCTTCACTGATCCTATATTTGTTTTTTTTGTTTTTTTTTGTTCAATTTCTCTCTCACTCCTCTCATTTTGCCTCTCAAACAACCCAACCAAGGAATTACATTGTTTATTAACACAGAGGGGACAATGTCACAGATGGAGGAATAAGCAGGGTGAATTGATATCAAGGTTTGACCAGGACCAACCTCTTCTGCCATCAACTGCCTCAGTGTCCTGAAATTTCCCCACAAAAAATGTAAAAAGTCCAGGTTTTCAACAGTACCAGATAGCACTGCTTATGTTATACAATCACATCAATCAATTAAAATATAGTTCCAGAATAATATTTTTCATATGGGTTACGACACTTAATTAAAAGTATGGAAAATGCTACAAATGAATGGTAAAAGTCTCAATACATATGGCTATAACATGTAGTTAAACACGTCCACTGGAAAGGGAAGGTGCTGTGGTAGTGCAGCAGTCAGAGGTTGTTGTTTTTTGTTTAATATGAAAACAGTAACAACAGTAATAATGATAAAGCATATATTTAAATAAGTAGCCTTCTTAAAAGAAATGTATAGTTTTATGTGTAACAGGTGGGGTAATTGGGCCAGCAGGGGCTAGTTTGCTTTAACAATCTCGTTATCTTTGTATGTATAAAATCTGTGCAGCACGGAGAGTAAGCAGACATGCTGTGCTGTGCTGTGCTGTGCTGTGCTGTGCTGTGCTGTGCTGTGCTGTGCTGTGCTGTGCTGTGTTGTGTTGTGTTGTGTTCTGCTCCTCTCCCCTATTGTATTTTGTTTGTTGGTTTTATTTAAACACTAATTATTTCAGTGTTACTTGCTTGGTCTGGGCTGACCTGGTGGACTGGGCGGGTGTGTTCAAGGTGTCTATGTTGCCCTGGGTGTTCCCTTCTTCGGTGCTCCAGCCTGGACTTGTTTGTGTTTTCTTTTTAGATGCTGCTGTGTTAAAGGACTCCAAAATGTTTTATTCTTTCTTTGTCCACTGCCTGCAGTCATCACTGTTGGCCATTTTAGCTTATCTGTGTTATTCCGTGTGTGTGTGACAATAAAATATCCTGCTTGGAGTGAGCACTAAATGACCTTTTTGTCTCTGACTATTCATTCAATTGAAAAGTTGCACAGGGGGAAACTTTAGTTTTTTGGTTTTTTTAATGGAGGTCCCAGTGCTCTTAATATTTGGGTCACATAGTCATAAGTTATTGGGGTGTGCACCCCCGCACCGCCACATGTAAAAGTTCTTTCCAGTTAAAACTTTATTCTCTGTGTAGTAAAGTTTAACCTTAACAAACTATAAACCTTAGAACTCTTGGGTTATACATTTTATTTGAAGGCTCTTTTTAAATATTACTGTAATAATGTTTAGCACAGAGACTAAAACAATAAATAAATAGCATCCCATAAAATAAAACACCTGGTCTGGATTTAATTTAGAAACCAAAACAAATGCTTAGAGTCTCTTTTTTAAATACTATCAGTGGATACAAATTGAATTGAATAATTTTCAATTTAATTCTGTGACAGGAATTTTGAATGTCCCTTTGACACTGACTGCCTTAGTGGCTTAGATTTCAAAGAAACCATCTGTTTAGAGAGTCATTTCTTACTATATCACCTAAATTGCCTGTGCCCATTAACTGCACTGACCGTGTCTTAAATAGGTTTGAATACAATTAAAACAACGGTTGTGCTTGGATTTAACAGCACTGCAGGATGCACGGGCAGTAGGTCTATGTATACCTGTATACTAAGGTTTCTATTTGATTTTGAGGCGGTGAGTTTTTGTTTGTGTTTGTGTCGGGTGCCCAACCAGGTGTGATGTTATCCCAGCACAACACACGTCCTGTTGTGCATTATTCCTTTATTAACCAAGACAAAATTATGATATCAATTGACACGAGGCGTACTTTTACAGTGCGAGCATGTACTAAAAATGGAAAGCGTCTTATTGATATAACCTACTTTGACAACTGCTGCAGCAAATCATAAGCCATACGAAATATTGGTTTTCTTAACTACTTAAAGTTTTTCTCTGGAGGACAATTGCATAGTGTCCACTGTAATATATTGTTATATGAGAAAGTACATGGGAGAGATGGAATCCTTTAAACCTCTGGGGCACACGCATCTAAATAGGAGAGGCCTGTTTCCAAAATTAGAAAATCAGCCTTCTAGTCTTGTACACTCATGGCAGTACAGCTGCTTTTCTCTTTTTAATAAATAACTGCATTGTGGTAGCTCAGCAAACAGAAGAGCGCATGCCTAGAGCATTTAAACTTTTAATACAGCAATTGAAAACAGTCGGCTATATTTGTCCATAGAAGAAAAACTAAATATACAATATTTAAATTGATACCTTTTTATTGGAGTTGAAAATACAAGCTTTCAAGAATGCCTGCCTCTAGGTCTATTCATCAGGTAAAGGTGGATTGGGCAGTAATCAATCAATCAAATGTATTCTTTATAGCGCCTTTCATGCCAAGGCATCCCAAAGTGCTTCACATTAGAAATAAATACACTATACAATAAAATATCAAAAAACATTGGTTGTGGGATTTTATTTAATGCTGTTTTAGAGCCAATTAAAAGAATTGCAGTTTTATTTGAGTTTAACTGCAAAAAAAAAAAAAAGACATCCAAGTCCCTATTTTGCCAATGCAAGTTGATAGTCTGGAGTTTACATTTACATTATCTGAACTCATTTTAAAATTAATCTGGATGTCGTCGGCATAAGAGTGGAAACTAAATCCATGTTGTCTGATCAAATTACCCAATGGTAGCATATACACATTAAAAAGAAAAGGACCAACAGAGCCCTGTGGAACCCCAGAACCAACAAGAGAATTAGCCGATTTTGATCCTCCAAAGGACATAAATTGATGTTGGAAGGTTAAGTAGGACCGCTGCCCGGAGAGTACTGTGCCAGTAATGCCAATGGTTTTCTCTAAGCGATCAAGAAGAATTGTCTGATCAATGGTGTCCAATACGGCAGATATAAAAAAGACAAACAGACCCTCGTCTGCATTCAGCAGGATGTAATTAACAACTTCTATGAGTGCAGACTCGGTGCTATGTTGTTTCTGAAAGCCAGATTGAAAATTTTCAAAGGGATTATTAGCAGAGAGATATGCAGACAACTGAGCAACAACAACCTTTTCTAAGACTTTTGCAAGGAAAGGTCAACTAGAAATTGGATGACAATTATCCAAATTATGTAATAATAGTGCAGATGTTACATTTAAAAAATAAATTAGAAATGCAAAATGGACCACGTTTTAATAAACTACAGTTATAACAAGTGGTGAGAGATCTAACGTTGACCAACATTTTTCATATTCAATGTTTCTGGGGGATCTAATTTTTTTTTTTTTTAAACTGGATCTCATTTTGGAATCTCCTTGCATTCATTCAAATCCAGTGACAGAATGACTGGGTGGATCACATTAATCCAGATTATGCCACGTTGCTAGGCAGGTGTGGAGTTTGACCTATAGAAAACAATTCTCGGAATTCATTGTTTTCATTTAGGTTTAAACATACAGTGATCCCTCTTCAAGATGCGAGGCAAGGTACTCCAGGAAATGTGGTGGTTTAGACAGAAAACAATGTACATGCATAAGGGAGGGGTGGAATCTACTATACATGCATATATGTAGCACAATACTGTGTAAAAATGTGCAAACCACTAAATGACCATATGTTAGTTGCATTGTAATAACATACAGCAAATACCCTTGTTTCTGTACAGTCCACCCACAGACCCACATGCATTGACAGGGGAGTTGGAGTTGGAGGTCTAAAAGTATAAAATGCATGAAAGGGTGTATCTTCTCTGATCCAATCTGACAGATAGCAGGAGTGGCAGTTTATGTGCGGGAGCACTGTACGTTCTGTTCCATACAAGGGGTTATTCGGCAATCCTATATGTCAGACACATTTAAAGCAAAACTCCTCCTATGATACAAGTCCTAATGCAAGTCGTCTGATAGCATCCGACATAATCTGATTGCAGAACCATTTTGCAGCCAAAACAGTTCTCAATTCCATATCATTCAATTCCATTTAAACAAACAAGGTCTGATTTCAGGATGATCGTCACCAAGTTAATTTATTAATGCAGCAAGGAAGCTGAATTTTAGCACTGAGTAAATAAGGGTATGCACATACTGTATATTGAGGACCAGTCGATGCTTTAGTTTAATGTCGTTTTAAATAAAGATTTGGTTTTGTTTATTTCTTTTTTTGTTTCTTTTCACATGTAAAATAGTTTGAGTGAGTCAAAAAAAGAAGCTAACAAAATAAAAAATAAAATAAAATACTGTAAGAATCATGGGCTGTGCTGATGAAAATGTAGTTAAAATACCAAGATACAAAAAACACACGTGTGTGTGTGTGTGTGTGTGTATATATATATATATATATATATATAAATAAATAAATATAGAAAGTGATATTTTAGGTACTTAAAAAGGTAGAATAATTGATTATAAATTTGTGTGAGTTTGTGTGTATGTTGCGGTCCAAAGTTTGCCAGAGCTGTCATTGGTCGTTGCTCTTGGGCTGACAACAGTGCCTGGTCAATGAGGTTAATAGCCGCTCATTTTTGGGCAATGTTGTTTTCTTAACATAAATATAGACTATTTCGGACATTAGCTGGCCATTGTCAACAATTCCCAGTGCATCTCAGGCAATGGTGTGTGTAGCTATGCTAATTTACAGCAAATGCCTCATAACTTGGGACAATAAGCGTTCCACCTGCTGTCTCTTATTTTTAACAGCAGTAAGCCTGGCCAGGCAAAACCATTTTTAAGAAAAGGGCACATAGCAAGAAACATCAAGTGAGCTGTTCTTACTATTTCTCTCTGGCCTACTGTTTGGTTTTTTATTAGGAGTGTATCCCTTTAATAAAGACATCCTGGGTCATGCGTACACTTTTTGAAATTATATATATTTTCCGGGAATGGAGTTGCTTGTAAACTTTGCAGTCAACTGCAGTTCAGTCAGTGTTGCTTCTGGAATGATACAAAAAGTATATAAATAACACCAAAAAACTACAACAGAGCTTTGTTATTACCTGGTACGCCTTGCCCTGCTGTGGATCTACATTCTTGCAAAGCGGTTGTCACGCGAAAAATGGTCGCACGTGACTAATTTTCATAGATTGATGCATTTCGTACAAAATCATCTAAAAATGCAGCAAAACATGCCTTGTTGTGGCAAAATGTATGCAAACAATAATAATAGTAATAACATTATTGTTATGTAAATGTTGGGCGATAAATCGTATCTCATAAATATTGCTTATATCCCTTCAAAACAAAATAAATGTGTGTTTTGCTAAACAAACAAGAAGTAAAGTGACAATGCATAGCATTTATTTGATAAATAACGTATCGTTAAAGGATAGAAACAGCCAACGAAATATTTTTTAGCTGTAATACCCTAAGGATTGCTCATTTTTTTAAAAAAATATGCTAGTTCTCAAAATGTGTTTTAACGTAATTTTAGCGATTTCATAATAAGGGACCATTTTCGGGGAGGGAAGGATGCTTTTATCATGAGGGGACATTTTTTTGCGTGATACTGTGATCAGCAAGTTGTGGGTGAAGCAAGCAGGCGTCTGGCGATTTTTCCTCTAGGGAGAACATGGCTCGGAGCGCTGTGGTAGTCATGGATTTTGCAGTTTTCAACTCGTTGTATAATTAAATACAAAACAGCGAAGCACTGGGTTCGTTAAGTAAGTAAAAGCATTTAAATGACTTAACGCTCTGCTCCAGGGCAGCGCTGAGCGACATGTAAAAATGGAGAGTAATTATTTGCTTGTGTGTGTTTCTGAGGTGATGGTGGCCCTGTGTGAAGTTACTGTCCCCTGCTGTACTCACTAAGTTTGGCGCTCTGTTTGGACTGAACCTCATGTTTAATACCGACAATACCGACATTAATAATGAAAATAATGAATAATACTAATACTACAAGCCTAATAATAATGCATTGATAACTATAAAACAGCTCTACATTTTTAAAAAATGAAATTAAATGATACAAATTCGAAAACAACAATTTTTACCATCGTATTTAGCCAATTAATACATAACTTCATAAGTCGAAACCAGTTCATCGTTCTTGACACACATATTTGTCAATCCTGCCTGTCATCTCCACTTGTTTCCTGCAGGTGGCCATTGCGTTCGCTCACTCTGATCACTGATGAAAAATCCTCTGGAGCGCTCTGAGCTTAAACAGGAGCGGAACTGAGAAAGTCGTAAAATTGATTATTTTACTGACCCTCTCACTTACATAACGCACCCATTATCTTTCTGTATTTTGTCGAAGTATAAATACTCCAGTAAACATAAATAACAATCACAATACTCATACTTTGACGGTTTTTGTTTTATTCCCTTTAAACTGCCATTACTGGAAAAAAATGCCTCAAACATATTAAAACTAGTAAAATAAAAATATTAAATTAAAATCTAAAACACATATCTAAGTATAGTATATTAATTGAAGAAGGCAGACAATGTGCAACGTAATTTATTTTTTAATGTAGTATTTTCTGTGTCGATCTCAAAAAACCGCATCACGCCAAACATCTTTTGATGACAGTTTTTCAAGCTCACGGTTGATGAATTCTTGTCGACTAATTCATGCTTGTATAATAAATTAAAAGTAGACAGCGTAACCTTTCTATCAGTGTAGGCCCTTGGACGTATGACGTGCAGAGAGGTATTTTTTGTTTGTTTGTTTGTTTTTTCAATTTATTTCCTGTACCCAAAAAATTTAAAACCTAAACCAATCGGGGCCGAGCTCAGATTTACACTATTGGTTGTTGAAGGTGTCTATAATAAAACGTATTTTAAACCAAGAGCCAATCGTGGTCGATATTTTAGATGTTAAGGCCTTAACATCATACGCGCTTGCTGACAAGCTGGTAATTTCTGAACAGTTAGCAGTGATCCAGAGATGATGAGCGGGTGAGAAAGACTCTAGTCAGGCGCCACGCAAGCATTCTGATAGAGAATAGTAAGGTGGAGCAGTAGATCAGTAGTTAATATTGTACTAAATTAGGAACAGTTAGTTCTGTATGTATTTGCCATTGCTAGACAAAATGATAGACCCCTGAAATGTGTTTTGTGATATTTTAAATCATAACTACATTCTTAATTTAAAAAAAAAAATTAAAAAAAAATGAATATGCAATTGACCATGTGTGTGTCATTAGACTGCCGTTTGAGCTGATATTTCCTGTGTATGCTGAATATTTCTTTTTGGAAGGTAGTTTTAACATGTAACTAAACTTCAGCAAAGGTCAATTGCATATTAATTAAATACTTATTTTTAACCTTCGTTGTTTTAAACTACTCTTTTAAAAAATAGCATGATACCAAATTATAAATGTTATGTTAAATATATCTTTACAAAGTTGCAATTGTGTAACAATTTACACAAGTTTAAATTAGATTAATATATTAATAAATTTTAAAAAGCTTTAAAAATGCATGATTTATATATAAATAATCACATTATCTACTTTTTCAGTGGTAAATGCACTTAGCCAATCCTGTTCTTTACAAATTCTTAACACGTAAAATATTGTTGTGGTGACTTTTGACCCCTAAACAAATACTGTAACATATATTGCAAAAAATTGGAATAGACAAATAAAAATGCTTTTAAACATGCTATAATATGTTATGTTTCGATAAATTATAAACAAAACCTGTGCATATAAAAATGACTCCTGTCTATTTTATTGCACTGACAGTGCCACATCTTCCAGACAATCCTGACAGAGGGAGAGCTTAGAGGCACGCTGTTGCGTTAAAAGAACAACTAAATTTCAATTTAAAAATACAACCAAGCTTGGAGTAAACTTTTTCTTTGAAAAGTTTAAATATTTTATTGTATTTATTTATTTATTTATTTTTTAATTCGGAAAGCTAAAGTCAGCAGAGTGCTACACTTAAAACCAAGATGGCCGCCTGAAAAAAAAAAACTTGCAGGATTTGGTGTGCAATAAAGCATTTTTACACGTTTAAATCATTTCTTTTTTCTACTTTAATTTGATATATGTTTAAGTTAAGTAAAAACTGATAATAACCAATTTTTTGTTTGCTGTTGTTGAATCCTCCTTCTCGATATTGAATTGTCGTCGTCTTTGTCGTCCTCAGAAAAAGCTGGCCACGGCAAGACCTTGACATTGTTTTCTTGAAGTCGTGCAATTGTAATCCTAGCAGTGCGTGGTCTTGCATTGTCCTGCTAGAAAAGCAGATTGGCTTGCAGGAACATAAAAAATGTTGCCTGAAGGACTTTGTCAATGTAACGCTGAGCAGTAAGGTTGCCCTCAATCTGCACCAAAGGTGTTCTTGTGTTAAAGGAGATTCCTCCCCACATCATCACACTTCCACCGCCCCACCGGTTGGCTTGAACAACGCAACAGTCAGCATAATGCTCGTTTTCATACAGATGGCGAGCGACAGTCATTCTGCTGATGCATGGTTTATTTCTTCCTGGAATTTCTCGGCTGTAGCCACTGCAGTCTGAAAATGAGTACGCAGATTTATCAGTCGGCTGTGACGGTCCTGGGCCGCTGTGGTGACCCTCTGCCTTCTAAGACCTGGCCTGTCCCTCATAGGTTCTTGATTTTTCTGGACTTGTCTGCTGACTGTTGAAGCAGAACACCTCATTCTCCAGGCAACTTCTCTCACAGACAGACCACCTTCAATCATGCCGATAGCAACCAGGCGATCTTCATTACTCAAGCGGGGCATGGTCATATCTTTCACTGTTCTTGCGGTAATTAAAATCATGTATTTTTGAATTGTTATTTATACAGATTCTTAATCAACTCATTTTGGCAATTTTATTTGACTTGAGCTCAGTATTTTGTTATCCCAAGGAACAATACTACTCAAAAACAATCAACAAACCTATCTGCTCACTATTTAAAACGTAGATAACATTATGTATGTGCCCAATAAGCTATTGATGTAAAACTTAGACTCTTATGTTTTCATTGTACACCAGTGTGTGTGTGTGTGTGTGTGATATATATCAGTGCCTATAGAAAGTCTACACCCCTTTGAACTTTTTTCACATTTTCTTGTGTCAGTGCCTCAGAGTTTCATGCATTTAAATAATGATTTTTTTCTACTTATCTATACACCATACTCCACACTGTTAAGGGGAAAAAAGCTTTTATTGAGAAAAAATATATATATATTAAAAATACAAAACTGAAAGATCATAATTGGATAAGTCTCCACCCCTCTGAGTTAATACTTAGTGGAAGCACCCTTGGCAGCAATTACAGCTGTGAGTCTGTTGGGATAGGTCTCTACCAACTTTGCACACCAAGATTTGGCAATATTTGACCATTCTTCTTTACAAAACTTTGTCAAGTTCCTTGGGGAGCATTGATGGACAGCAATCTTCAAGTCATGCCACAAATTTTCAATTGGATTTATGTCAGGGCTCTGACTGGGCCACTCAAGGACATTTACCTTTTTGTTCCTTAGCCACTCCAGTGTAGCTTTGGCTGTTTGCTTTGGGTCGTTGTCATGCTGAAAGTGAACTTCCGTCCCAGTTTCAGCTTTCTTGCAGAAGGCAGCAAGTTTTCCTCGGGGACTTCTCTGTACTTTGTGCCCTTCTATCCTGACAAGTGGCCCAGTCCTTGCCGATTAGAAACATCCCGATAACATGATGCTGCCACCACCATGCTTCACAGTAGGGGTGGTGATCTTTGGGTGATGTGCTGGGTTTGCGCCAAACATAACACTTTGCATTTATGCCAAAAAGTTCCATTTTAGTTTCATCAGACCACAAAACTGTTTGCCACATGGCTACAGAATCTCCTGAGTGTTTTTTTGCATTCTTCAAACAGGATTCGAGGTGGGCTTTCTTGAGTAATGCCTTCTTTCTTGCCACCCTACCATACAGGCCAGATTTGTGGCGTGCTTGGGATATTGTTGTCACCTGCACACTTTGACCAGTCTTGGCCATAATTCATCAGTTTGGAGTGACGGCCTGATCTAGGCAGGGTCTTGGTGGTGCCATACACCTTCCACTTCTTAATAATAGTCTTGACTATGCTCCAAGGGATATTCAAGGCCTTTGATATTTTTTATACCCATCCCCTGATCTGTGCCTTTCAACAACTTTGTCCCAGAGTTCTTTTGAAAGCACCCTGGTGCTCATGGTTGAGTCTTTGCTTTGAAATGCACTACCCAGCAGAGTGAACCTACAGGAACTGCTTAATTTATCCTGAAATCATGTGAATCACTACAATTTAACACAGGCGGAGGCCACAACTTGGTGTGTGATTTTGAAAGTGATTGGTTACACCTGAGCTAATTTAGGATTGCTATTACAAGGAGGGTGGACACTTATCCAACCAAGCGATTTCAGTTTTTATTTTTAATTAATTTTCTACAAATTTCTAGAATATTTTTTTTCACTTGGAAGTTGTGGGGTAGGATGTGTAGATAAATGAAAAAAAAACAATTTTAATGCATTTTAATTCTAGGCTATAAGGTGAACAAGACAAAAGGTGAACATTTTAAAAGGGGGTATAGACTTTCTATAGGCACTGTATGACACTGTGACATTCTGCCCGTACTTAATTTGAAGCCTTTACTGGGTAGTGGGACTTATTTAATCAATAGCGGATGCATTCCATCCACACATACAGACGTTTCTCCAATGTGCTTTCATTCAGCACAGTTCATGCTGCTTGCATTCTGTTTCCCCACACTGCTTCTGTTAGCTGCTATTGGCCACCATTAACGACAGTATAATCACTGCATGGAGTAATTGTTATTATGAAGTAATAATCATTTTCTTTAGTGCGGTGGAGAAACTCTGAATATTCGAGCAACGATTGCTGCAGGTGAATTTGAATGCAAAAATCACGTCACTGTTAGCCATACATTAAATAGTTGATAAATATTAGAAATAATTATCATAATGTGTTTTGCCTTGCACCGATTTGCGCGAAATTCTCTAAAATGACAACTTATGTGAGGGACAGTAGGGATTAACATTAAAAAACCAGGATCAATAGATTTGGTAAGCGTTTCCACCTGAAATCTTTTTCTGGAATAGACCATAGTAATTATTCTACACAGAAACACAACAAAGAAGCACACAGAACATATTATTGTAAGATAAGTATTAAGTACAAAATAAATCAAAGAAACAGGGATATATGTTCTAATCCAAGGCTATTATTGTAGCATGGCCAGGTCCTGTTGTAGATGAGAGAGTACCCAGGCTCTGGAAAGCATGGGAATAATATCAGAGAATACTATGGAGACTAAAATTGCCAAATACATCATTAGTAGTAGTAGTGCCTGTTACAAAAAACATTTGATGGGTATTTTAGCCCCTTTTGTGCATTGTTTGACTTCGAACTTTTTGTATCATTTTGTTTATAGCAGAGTTGTTTTTTTATACCATTTTTATAACATCATACCCTTTTTTAGGACAAATTGAAGCAAAACCCTCTCTACAGAAGTTACTGCATAGTGTAATAAGACTGAGTGATACAAGCAAAGGGTACAACACTTCCAGTACTGTAAGCTTCCTTGTTTATGGTGAATTGGTTATAATTGATTGTTAAAGGCTTATTTTGTATTTATAAATGCATCATGTACCAATATGTACACATTTATTCATTGGCATTCAAATTATCTAAATTTTTAAATGTTTACATCCGGCTGTGCATATGAGTACCTGCACTTGTCTATATATTGTGTTTATGTATATTGTATTTATGTATTGGAGATGTGTTGTAATGTGCTTTTCTTTATTTAGAGATTCCACATGTATTCACACTTAATGGGTTCCTGCTGACACACTGTGTTCATTGATTTGTTCAGGATAGTATGTAAGCCACCTGTTTGCGTGTAATCATCCAGATTTAGTGCATGACTAAAACTAGATGTAATAGACCAAAAATAGGAAATCATCTGACTGGACCACAGAGCAGACTCAGAGCCTACCTGGATATTTACATTCCTAACTACATTTGTATTTGTAGCTGCTCCAGCCTCTTCTCTCTCAGCAGGTGTCACTGTTTGGTAACTGTATTTAAGTACTGCAGTTTGAGGTGAGGTTGAATTGATCAAATTGCCCAAATATGCAGTACCAGGGGCATTTTGTGACATTGTGTAATTGTCCACTCCACAACAAAATGTTGAACCCCACAGCTGGTCAAATATTATCCCAGAAAAAGTATTTTAAGTTCAATGTATAAAGCAGTTTATAAATCAGACTTAACATTTGTCATAACTTGTTCTATAATGCCTTGATTATACAATCTAATAAACCTCTATAAAGTGTAAATAAAGCACTTGTACTGTACATTTTATCAGGGGAGGCTGGTGACATTGCACCAAATAGCTTGAGTGGATCTGACAAATATAACATTATTCTAGAAAGAAAGCCACAGGGCTTCGCCGTTATGTTCCTGCTGTGTGTATCTTGTGCCCACTGAAAAGCCTTCATTGTGCAATTCTGATTACATGGGGGAAAAGCTATATGGACAATACAGAGATGTCATATATAGTTATTTTCAATTTTCAACCAATTTTATTCAGTCCGGAAAAAAAGGGAGAATTCAGGAGTGGAAATCTACAAGGATAACAGACCACAAAGCAGAATTGTCTATTATATAGTTTGTACAACCGATTTGATTTGGTCATGTTTACATGCCTTTAAATCCAGTTGGCTTAATCAATGACAGACAAGCTTATTTTACAGTGTTGGCTCTCTGGAGGCATGAATATTAGTCAATATTTTAGCTCTGAGATGAATGTAAATTTGAAATTAAAATATAAGGTAGCAATTCCAAAATCCTACCATGTACAGTATCTCTGAGTAGACTTGATAACTCTTCCCACTTACTGCCTTTGCCTTATCACAACAGAAATATCATTATACTCGACTTATTTTTTCCCCTGCAGGAGATGCATTTATCAGACTTATACAGTTATGGCCAAAAGTTTTGCATCACCTAGAATTTCAGGATTGAGACATTCTTGAAAAAAAAAAAAAAACTATATGAACATAATTTAGATCTTTTATTTAACGTCATGTAATCAAAGAAACTACAAACTGATGGCGCAAAAGTCTAACATCGGTACAGTATTTCATGTTAGATTTTGAAATGTCATATTTTTCAATTTGTCATTTTTTAAGTACAGTATATGGAAAACTACAACAAAGCTGTATGAAATTCATTATGTTAATGTAACATTATTCAGCAGGTTTCATTAGACTTTATTATGCAAAATTAGTTCATTCTATAGGATGATGCAAAACCTGTTTGTATATCATGCTTATGTTTACAAGTATCTAGAGAAATGTTTATCAAATTGTGATAAATTCGATAAGGACACTATTTGGCACAGGTAACTGGATGTACAGTTTGCCTGTGTGACCAACTGCCAATCTATATGATTCACTGTTTGATGTATCTCACACTTACATGTATATGTGCATCTAGAGAACTCCTTGTCCGATTCTGATGAAATTATATTGAGACTTTCTGTCTGTCTACAGTGTGTATTTCTGTGTGTCTGCAGTGTGTCTTTATGGCCAAAAGTGTTGCATCACCCTATACAATTAATGTATTTTGCTTCAGAAAGATGAATGAAACATGCTGAATAACGTTACTTTAACATATTGACTTACATACCGCTTTGAAGTTTGTGGTCTGGCCATCCATTTGTATTTCGAACTTAAGTTTTTTATATTTTACATGCATGGTAGCTATCTTTTTTTTTTTTTTTTTTTGACAAATGCTCACGATGGATTTCTAATAATGATTGTTTGGTCATCAGGTCATTCAAAGCTACATTTCCTTAATTTGATTCCCAATTAAAAGAAAGGATGTAGTTCATCACTATTTACAGTAGCAGCACTGGTATACATCATCACATTATTAGATTTGCTCCAGATAAATTGTGCATCCAGCCCTTTAAGTGCAATCCTTCACAGATTTTTCATTTTACCCACCACAATGCATAATTACAGAACCCCTAAAGGGACGTGGTGTGAATTTAAAAAAGAGGGTTAATATCTTGTGCACACAAGATAATAAGTTGTGCGTGCTTGAGCATCAGTGTGTCGGTCCCAATAATAACAACTCGCAAATCACTGAGACACACAAGACTCAATTTACTCCTTATCATGAAGACCTTCATGGGGTAAAATAGCATTCTCTTGCGAGTTAGTCTTCAGGACCTATGAACTGTTGTATGACGTAGCACAGGGTTCTCCAACCCTGGACCTGGGGAGCCAGCAGGTTTTATATGTGTCTAAATGGCTAAAGATCTGGAACACCTGTTAATCTTGACTAAGTAAGCCAATAATTGATTCAATTACTCGGAGATTGGCTGAAATAAAACCCCAGTATCTCTCCAGGACCAGGGTTGGAGACCCCTGAGTCATAACCTACTTTATAAAATAAAGGGCATTGTGGCAGGGTGGTAGCCCTGCCAGTTTAATGTGTGTGGGGAATAAAGGGTTGACAGCGAGGGGGTAAAATTCCTCCCTGATGGAATACATGTGAAACTGGGGCTGGAGCCTTAATTGAATGACTGATGGTTAATTAGGCTCCAAACACATGGTATATAGGAAAGTTGCAATCCTTTTTGTGGGGTTGGTGTGGTTAGGAGGTGTTTGAGTTTGAAGTAGGTGAGTGTTTATACTGTATATTGGTCAGTGAAAGTGAATGCAGAGCCTGGCATCAGTATCGTTTTGTTTAAATCTTTTATTTTGGTCACTGTGCCTGTTTGTTTTGTTGATTTGTCTGCAATAGCATTTTAAACTGCAGCGTCTTGTGTCTGCGTCTCTCTTCCTGACAGTAACAAGCGTTGCCAGTGGCGCTACTCTATCAAAGGCATATATTGTATGTGCGCATTTCTTTTCATGATAAATCTAGATAATTAAATAGCAAATCCTGCAACATGACTCAGATTACTCCTTTATAGCTTTGTAATCGGGTGAAATGTTCCACACAGTAAGAGAATACAACTGGGTGCAATAAATAATAGATTTGTTAAAATAGCATGTCTAAGAGCACACCAGTTTTGCATATGTGGCAAGCAGCTATATAACTATGACCCCGCCCCCCTCAGTTTATGTCGAGGAGAGGGACCTCTAATGCAAGATAAATATAAAATATGCCAAAAATTCCAATATTCTCACCAGCAACTCCCCATCAAACAAAAGACAGCAAGAGAAAAAGGTGCAATTAGAAAATTCTCACCAGCTTACTAATAATGCATATAAAATAGAATAAAAGTGAAGGCAAAAGCAAATTGCCTCACTGACTTCTTTATATGAACAAACACAATTAAACAAAACAATTAACGTGAACAACCAAAACAGAGACCAAAAGCTTAACACACAAAAGTAAATAATATTTTAATTATTACTTTTTAATTATTTTAAACAGATCGAGATTACACTTTAGGTATAAAATTGTATAATGAACAAAAATTCTTAAACTATTTAAAGCTACTTTAAAAAGCTCAGATTAGGCAAATTAATAGTTCAGTTAAGGGTTCAATTATGTAATTGAGTGCTTGGTTGGAACAAAAACCATCAGGGCAATGTTCCCCCAGGACCAGGGTTGAGAACCACTGCTGTAGGCTAACAGTACCTGCTGTCCCTACTCGTTCCTACACCAGTCGCCCTCACTGCCTCTAATCGTCTCTCTCTCTCTAGCTAACTCTCGTAGGCCTTAAGTAATACTGCACTCTGCACGGTCTGTCCCCTCTCAATCGCTCTCGCTAACAACTCTCCCTGCTCTGACGTAATCCCCCTGCCTTATACCACCCAGGCTAAGCCCACCCCCGACCCACTCTCTCCTCCAATCACTGCAGCACATCATTCTCCCCGGCTGCCGACGACCGCACGAGCTGGACCACTGGTGAACCGACTGAGCTGCCATTAACTCACGACCCCCCCCCCACACACACACCTACTCTCCGTATTCTAACCCCACCCCATAGCATGGTCCCATCCCGAACAAAACATGCACCTGTTCAGTAACAGACAAACAAAATAAGAGTCCCTTGAGGGCACTCTACAGTCCCTAGGTAGCTACAATATCAGCTATCCTCCTTTGGTTCAACAAATAACATAAGATGACCAAACTAATTTACTAAGCAATACCTAGATTTCCAAGCGTCCAGCTGAAAGGTTAGTGCATTAATATACTGAGCTAAGCAGATTTTTCATTAAAAAACTAAATCAATAAAATATCTGTTGAATCCCAGTGGAAATCTTACATAATTGTTTTAGCAAATGTTGCCTACTCCTTTAATTCATCTAGAATGTGTCCATGTATGGACTGAGGGCCAAAAATAAAGCATGGTAATATACCACAAGGCAAGTTAAGACCACCCATTTGGGATTTGTATTAGATATAGCCTTAAGGCAGGTCATTTAATTTAATTAGGTGGATAGAATGTCTTTCTAAAAAAAAACAAATGATATCTACCTTTTCATCCATGTCTTTTCAAGTGTTCTGAAACTTAATTATCAATCAATTTCTTGAGGAAAAAGTGATTTCTGGCCCTAACTGCTACCACAGCTTCACTTTATCTTCTTGTATCTTGAGGGAAAGATAATAAACCATCCTTCAAACTTGACAGTATATAAACAGTCGCATGATTTATACCATCAGTTATTTTTTAATGTTTGTCCTGGTTTAAATGAAAATGTACTTTACTACACTGCCCAAGGTGGTATTACTGTATATCAACCACATAACTGCTCTAGCAATATTGTGGTTTTGAAACAGGGCACTTAATAAACATTAATACACATTAAACAGCGAGTAGCTTCAAACTACATTTTCACTGCTCCCTTACCCTTCTATAATGTTTGAAATTGTCACGGAGTCACCCTTGTATAAGGTGTGATCACTGTTTTTGAGTGAAAGGTGTATGCGGCAGAGATAGATAGCTCTTTGATAGAAACAGTTGAATTTATTAGTCTTCCCACTGATGATAGGAATGGGAATGTAGAGATGGGAGCCCTCCTAACAAAGCTTTTAAAGACACACCTGTGGTGGCTTTGACAGAGTCACTGTGAGCCGAAACTGTCCCAAGACTGTGACAGCTACTGGAACCAGGCTGATCTTTGGGATACAAATTCAACATTTGTGAAACTGCATGTGTGTTAAAATGTTGTAATAACTGTACTGTGTTTTATGGAATATAAAGCCAGCAGAAGTACTAACCAAAATGTTAAATCACACTGTTCATATAAAAAGTTATAATATTCTCTGTATTAACCTATAGATATGTGTGTGCATTCTATATTCCTATATTTACTGTTATAACAGTACACAATATTATTGTATCTTGGTATGTCTGAGTGAAAAGGGAGCTAAGTTGGGGTCATGCTGACTAAAAAACACCTGTGAAATGAGCTAAGCTTGTCTTTGTTTGAGCTACTGGTGCCAAGGCTTATAACCTTGAGGAGAAAGACAGAAGCGAGCATCTCATTTAATTAACTCAAACGTTAACAGTCAATTTTCTTATTTAGCTTTATCTGAAAGTAGTCTTTAAGCTAAATTCTAGAATAATTCAGACAGAATGTAAGTGTAAATGTTTTATTATAACAGAAGAACTGTTGAGTTTGAAACTAAGAGAATATAGTGCAGAAAAGGGACTTAAAGTAAAAACCTTCAGTCAAAGCATACTTGTATAGGTCAAGTATATTGTAGGTTTGCCAAAAGAGAAGGTCATTAATCCTGGTAACCTTTGCTTGCTTGCAGTACCAGGTGGGGGTAATTGAAGAAAATAACTTTTGGTAACTAAAGCAAGTTTTAATGTTAGGGGGGTTTGAAATCTAAGGTTTCTATAATGAGTGATCTTTTACATAAATTAAGAAATGCCTCCTGATACAGGAAAGTGAAGTCAGTGGTGAACTATATTTGGCTTCATTAAATCACAGAAATTAATGAAGACCTGGTAAAAACAAGTGAGGGGGAGCAATAGCAAGGACCATGTTAAATTTAGTAAGAATACCATACATCTGGGAAAATGCTTATAGAAGAGTCTTCTATTAATGATGAATGACCTTGACAGAGAAGCAGGTGGTTTGGAACTTGCCTGAACATAATTTTTTAAAAACACAGAGAGAGGTCAAGTTTAGTTTAAGCATGGAATATTTAACATAGGTTACATTTTAGCTATATTTTTGAAAGCCTAGACTTAAGTGAAACTAATTGGATTAATAATTGTCAAATTAGAAGTTTGCTATGAGCCTTTTCACAGCCCTCATTCACTGTTTTAGTTTATTGTTAAACCACATATATACATGTAATAAAGCCAACCTACTAAGGAGGATGTCTTTGATGTTAAAAGGGAAATTTATTTTAAACCCAGGTTGGAATAATTAAACCAAAGTAGGTGTTATACATTAAACATGTCTTTCTATATGCATGCTTCATATACTTGCACTCTATTCACTTGTATGCTGTGTTCAGGAAATTCCTGGTATCAAAAAAGAATAACATCAGTTCAAAAGTTCACCTTATATATTTTGGAGATGTAGGAGAGGTGGACTATGGGATGATCGCCAGTAATCTTCTAGGAGGAGTTACCAGGTGTTTTGAAAATGTTATTCACTTGCAGGACAGGAGCTGTTAAGGCAGATTAATGTTTGAGATTTAATTAAGATTTCTGACATAAGAAGCGAAGCAAAAACTCTGTTAAAATCAAGGTAAAACCCCAGTCAAATATCACTCAGCTTGGTATTTCAATTAAGCTCTGATCAAGCTAATTGCTGTTTGGGACGTATAGAGAAATCTTTGCCTTTGAAGACATTTCCTGTCCTTACACTATATTCTACACTTCCATATATATTTTGGAAGGTAAGAACTATTTTGAATCTATGTATCTTTTATATTGATGCATTGCGAGAAGGTATAGGATTTATATTTTAGAAGTAAAAGTATTTAATACAAGTAACACTTTGCTAAGATTAAAAATACAAACAATTATACTTTGAACGATTGAAACAAAACAAGACTTTAACTGAACTGGTGATATTGTGTGCATTTGAAAGCAACATCTATGAACCATTTAAACATTGATTGAGTTCTGAAATAACTCTCAATTAAAACTTGATATTAAAGGCTGTAGGGAGAATGATTGGTTACATACTCAATTAATATAATTAGTGTGTCTTATGGTTTAATTCAGTTAGCACTTTGTTACAAATTTCTCCCAGTTGAGCTCAAGATCGTGAGGAAATAATTGCACAATAAAACATGAAACACTGTTATATCTTACAAATGCTATCAAAAGTTTGTGAATAAAACGTAGTACAAAAAGACCAGTCGGCTGTAGCCCCATACAGAGGTGTGAGCCCAGGCGACTGTGCAGAAACATCTGGGCTACCAAGGGGAGCGGAGCAAGAGACCAGGTGGCCAACTGTGCTTGGTGGTGCCGCGACCTGGGAGTCAGGCCCAGCAACCGTGGGTACAGACACCAAGGTCGGGTGTCTAGGAGCCCAGGTTGAGAGATCCAACCACCAGGCATCAGAGGTGGCACAGAGGTGGTGGTTGGGGCTGTGGTCGAGTGTTCTCCTCACCACCCCACCCCACCCTTCTCTGTAGTTAGTTGCTCCCTCCACTTGGGCTCTGGCTACAGAATTTCCATCAGCGAAACTGCCACTTGTAAAAACAACAAATCCCCTGGTCCTTTCCACCTGTACACAGATTTTCACTCTGATATATATTTACTGTAGGTAAAGCAGATGATTTTGCCATTCTCTGGGCTGCTCATGATCTTTGCTGTTTTGAACTTGTCGTATCAGTAAAGCACAATGTTTCTGTATTTTTTAGAAGTATAAATGCTCTGGTAAATATAACTAATAATCACATTCACAATACTCATGCTTTGATGGTTTTTGTTTTATTTATTATGCGCGGCTGCATTTAGTAATAGCGTCTGGTTGAATTTGTGTTCGGTGTTTGAAAAGGATACATTTCTTACAAAAGATCATAAAGGAAAAAAACATGAGTTGACTGAAAGTGCAAAGTGACAGAAAGTTATCAGACCTGTAATCTTTTTTTTGGACCGAATTGCACCCGTATTTTGTTTAACCCCTTCATGTCAGCAAACCTTTACTTTCAGCAGAAGGCATGCACTGTCTGTGGTTACTGAAATCCCTGTATGGGTTTAGGCATGCATTCAGTGCACGAGGAAAGCTCCCATGCTTGACCATCTACAATGGCTTCACGTGCGATAAGCCCTCCCAGTAATAAAGACTAAAATATAATCAAATTTCAAGCTTCTTGGACAACAACATATTCTCACATAATCCTAAACAATTGGAAAAAGGCATGCTTACTGCAAACTGTGCAGGACTTGCAGGACTGATTTTAATGGTGGGACGTGGGAGCAAGAATGATGTTTGTAGTAAGCACGAGAGATCACAAAAACACCAAAAAGACGGTGATGCTCAGAAAACCAGAGTGCTGTGACTAGATCAGCAAATCTGTAGTAGACAAATTGCAAAGTATTCTGCAGGAAAGTGTAAAAGTAACACAAATAGTGAAAACCGATTCTATTACAATTTCAGCATCAGTTGCTTTTGAAATTCAAATGTATGCTGGACTGTGACAAAGAAAGAATTAATCTTGGTTATAAATTCCCCTCCTGACCTGTGAGGTTGCTGTTAAAGGGAGCAGAGTGCCCCAGACTGGATGTTCAGACAATTCATTCCAAGCGTTAGGTGGAAGTCGGCCATCTAGAAAGGGGGCGGAGCTACGATACACCAAGTCACTGCTCCAGAAGGAAAGCGATGTGGCAACCGTGGATTGGAGGAGAAACGGTTGCACTTGCTAACCAAGGGGGAGTGACTGGGTGATCTGTTCCTTTGTTTATGGTTTAGAGAAACATTGAAAGACTAAATATAAACTAACATTGAGTGTTTCGTGTTTTTTTGTTTTGTCAAGTCTAATTGTACTGTTTGTTATTTATTTGACGGCTAATAGGAGCCTGAGCTGTTGTTAAGGCCAGCACAAACCCGGCAACACTGCACCATTGTTCACGGAGAAATTGTTTATTCACCACTTGCACGTTAGCACTCACTGTGGACTTGTGATTGTGTGTGTGTCTTGTGTGTGTTTAATAATGTGTTTATTATTTCAGGACTATAACCTGTAGTTTAACAGTGCAAAACACACTGCTGTGTATTGCCTGGGATTATTATTTGTGGTCACAAACGACCTGGAATACAAACCCTCCTCCAAATAAAACATTGTTTGGATATTGAAATCACTTGTTTGTCTTTACTTGTGCACCGCTTCACTTCCACACCTGCGCACTGCAACACACTTGGTCACATGGACTTATTGACCTGTTTACAAAGTATTGGCTGCTGCCAAATCACCCTCCTACAACAGTACAATAAGAACCACAGGTGCCAAGAGAGAATGTCATTGTTTTTCTGTTTGCCATTTTTCTTTTATAAAAACAATTAGAAGGAGCACCGTTTCACAGTCTATCATTCTACCAAGTAATAAAATTGAATAGTTGTTTGCCTTTGTCTTATGTAGGAACCCACTTAAATTCAGGCCATATGATTTCAGTTTACAAAAGCGCCCTTACTTTGAAAAGTCAGTGTTGACAGGTATGAGTTATACACAGTCCCTTTGGATTTTTTTTCTTTTCTTTTTACTGGTTTTATAAATAAAAGTTTATCTTTATTAGTTACTATAGTTTTATCTTGAGGTTAAGGTTTTTGATGTTGTAAACATTTTAAATGGCACAGAATTATGCTGAGATGGGAAGTAAATGGTAACGTGATAAACATTTACAGTATATTATTTATAACTTTGCCAAATAGAAAGCAAATACCAGTTTTTCCAAAGAGATTCCTAAATGCTGCCTTTTAGTTCTGTGCATCCAAAGACATGTAATTAAGTTTTAAGAATTAAGCCTACTGGTATCTTAAACCAGCAGTTAGACAGTCCCGGGCTGTCGTGAAAAATTATATCTTAAATAAACATGTGCAACTGTGGCACCATTCAGTGAGCGAAAATTTTAAAGGGTACTTCAGCTAAAACCGCCCAGAAGAGGTCCAAAAAAAAAAAAAAAAAAAATTGAAAACCCATTATCTAGGGCAAGTTCAGTATCCATGAGATTTTTTGACATTTCTGAAAAACCAACAATAAAATACAGTTAAGTGCTCATTGCAATTATAGGATTCAGACATGCTGACACTTGCTAGCTAGCTTTCAAAAAGCATCATTCAAGTGTTTTTTTTTTTTGGTCCACTTATTTTATTGAAAATAACACATTACAGCAGAAAACAACATCAGAATAAAAGCTATGGACATGTATTTTTCTCATCTTTGTTATTAAAAATATGATTGTGGTTTATACCAGCTTATTCGTTCGATGTGGTTCATAGAATTCTACTTTTGCATTGAAGTGCTAAAGTACTTTTTCACACGAGAAAAAAAAAACCTGAGACAGAAAACTATAAAGTCTGGTTTTATTTTCAATTGTTTGGTTGGGGAGAATATAATTGCATTATTCAACCAACCTGCAAGACTTTGAACTCATATTTATTCATCCGCATAGAAAAAAAAAAAGGAATCAGGCTTATAAAATGAAGCGCTATTTTGCTGCAACAACTTACTCATTCCAAAACATTTTAGAGTAGATGTAATCAGTGGGAAACTCAAAGTAACTTGTTTCTGTATTTAAGAATGATGGTATTGTATGGAAGAGCCCTAGGGCCACGTGAGAACAAACTCGAAATTTCAACTTTAAAAACTCAAAATGTCAACTTTAAAAACTCGAAATTTAGATGTTAAAAACTAAAAGATTTCACCTTTCTACATACAAGCTGATTCTGGGGGAAAAGCCAGAGGAGACGGAACTTGGAACTTTTACTGACAGCACTGCTTTCTGAAGCCTCAAATTCAATACTGTCGGGTTTAAATAAAGACTAAAAACTGGCTTTTCTAGTATAAATTCTTTTTTTCCCCCACATATACTATATAATATAGGCTCTGTTTGAAAAAGCAGCTAAAGTTTGGATTAAGCATGTTTTACACAGGATTGATCAATAATTCATCTACGTTTCTCTTTAGGCAATATACAGTTTTTCATTAAGGCTTGCCCCACTGCACAGACAAATGTCTCTGAAAAAATTCATACAAGTTTAAAGCAATGCAAATTATGTATTTCTATTAAGTATTATAATGACATCGCCAAAGGTGTCTATAGTGTGTGATTCCTATATGAAAAATGTTGGCCCCAAAGTATCCATTATCTAGTATCCAATAACAAAAACAAGCTGGCCTCAGCCCGATATAGTGGCACTCCATTAACCCTTACCAGTCCACATTTATTAATAAATCTCAGAAAATTAAATTATTCATAAAATTATATATAAATACAATAAATATTAGAAATTTAAAAAGAAAAAATTGCAACTGCAATTACAACTTGAGTCAATTTGGAATCATTGGACAACACTGAAGTAAAACATGTGTAATCATTTTTGTAATTTTATAAGAGTTTGTAAACAATTTAAAATACGTGTAAAGAATCGGAATGCTCTAAAACATTTATAACATAACTGTAATTTCTCAAACACAAACTAACAATTAAGATGTTTTCCTTGTTAAAATGTTAATATCTCTGTTTTCTAAAAAAAATATATTTGTTATCACAAAGGGAACTACTTATTAATTTTAAATAAGCTATACTAAAACCTATCCTTTTCCTATCAACTTTATTATATTTAATGTTGTGAAGTTGACTGTAACGTTCATATTGTGTTTTTTTTCTTTCTGTGGAAGTTTTTGAAGAAATTCCTGTCTTTTGTAGACACAGATCCAATCCACTTTTCCACATCGGATGCGGGAGTAGGATTTTATACAGAGCCGCACCTCTGCTTATCCTCCACATGCTAAGGTCAGTGAGCCATCCCATCAAGTCTCACATCATCCACGGATATCTGGGAAACCTTGTGTCTAGATTCATCATCTTCTAGATAATCCAGGGACGGTCTGCCTCTTTTGTGCTTCAGGGACTTGCCAGCTTGAAGTAATGCATGGACTACTACAGATTCAGAAGTAGTTTTTTAAGTTTTGGTCAGATGGACGTCCTTTTACAAGTCTCAGCACAATGTCTCCACCTATGCCAAGAGAGGACTTCTCAGTGGTCTTTGTTGTTCCCTTGCCAACTTAAAAATCATAGACCATTCCATGTGTTCCTGCACGGATTGATACTTGTATCCCCCTCTTATGAGGCTTATTTTATATACAGGGTGATTAGAAAGTAACTTTACCACATCAATGCACCATAACATTGATAATAACCCTGTTTATTGTTTCAAAGAACTCCTTCTGTTGAATGTGTTGATCATTTTATCAATTGAGTGGTGCTCCTCAATAGGAATTGCATTTAGATTTTCTTTGAGTAATGCTAGAAAAGGGCACACTTTGAAGAGTGGGTCATTGTAACAGGGTACTCCCTGTCGCTGGTTCTTGAGTGGATGTGTGTCTTTATGGAAGAAACAGGAGATGTGTTGCTAGGCAACCAATTGAGCAGGTAGGCTCATCCGGCGCAGAGCTGATCGGAAGGCCCAGATTGGCTGAGGGGTGTGCTGGGGAGGCTGCATGGAGCTCAAAAAGCCTATGTGTGACAGCACAAGGCTTGCACTTGTTTACATCAATCAGGCGAGAGTCCGCTCCATGGAGAGAACTACTACAGGGAACCCTTCCACTCCAAGACAGTACTCATGAAGGCATTGCCCAGGCGAGGCTGTTTGAAGAGGCCAGAGTTGCTGTGAGGATGCCGGGACTCTGGGAGCCCAGGAATAGGTTAGTTTAAGGGATTTTAATCCCACCCCAGTACAGTGTGGGCTAGTAGTGTAGAAGGTTCCTGGAGTGGGGCGTTTCATTTAGTGGGACTAGCGCTTGCCATTTGTGTGGCAAACCTTTTTTTTTTTTTTAGCTTTGTTTTGTTTTCTTTATTAAATCCGGCACTAGGATTACCATTAGTTACCCTAACATTGGGGCCTGTGCTAATTAAATCTGTGCACCTGTGTGGTGCGTCAACACCCACTGCTCTTTGTCTGCCTTATTATTATTATTCAGTGATGACCCACGCATGTAACGTCCCCTTGTTACAGTCAGATTGACATAAATACAATTATCTATTGATTTAATATCACATTTATGTATAGCCCTATAATACATCACAGCAATTTTTTTTTGGTTGCTTTTGGACTTGTATATATGGCCATAATTCCTTTATTTATTATCCAATTTGTTTAAATAATGTTATTGTTCTCTACATGTTGACGTTTCATTGTACCCTGTCAGATTTGAGCTGGCCATGCTAAAATAAATGGTATAAACAATAAATAGTGGAGTTTTCTAAAAAAGTGTCTCTCTTTTTCTGAGTCTCAGACTATTTAACTTTTTTTTATGGAAGGCTACTGTGTGCACATTCATTTCATGTAAGACATGTACCTGTAACCTTTATAGATAAAGAGTTATAGGCACACATCTAACAGTAAAAAACAGGTGGAAAAAAAAACGATTGTGGATTGTAACACTTTTTTGTGATCGCTCAGGTTAATCAACTATGTATCTTAACCACTGTATTAGCTATTCCAATGTAATACATGTAGTCTAAAACAAACATTGTAGCACTTGTATTTATAACTGTTATTCTCTTACATATTTGGGTTTACCTTTACTTTCTGAGAAACAAACAAAAATATACCAATAAAAGAGCATGTGTCACAGTTTTGAATTGGCTTTGAGGTTGAATGAAATCCCAAGAGGTTCCTCCGGTAAGAGTCTTTTTTTTTTTTTTAAAGCAGGTGACTCTCAATTCTTATAGATGTTTAGCATAGCAACAGATTAATACATCAACAACATGATAGAACAGTCTCGAAGTCCTCCCTATAAGGAGTTGTTTTCGCGCAAAGCTCACAGCAACCTTGAACACATTCTTCCCTAATCTTTTACAAGCGCAACTTCATCTAAGCAAAACAAAGTCACTCTCACTAGAACGTTTCGTGTGATAAGCATAACAGTAACAAAAACAAAACAGCAGCAAAACAAAACAATATATGAGAAGCAAAGCAGTCTATGAAAGGCAAAACAGTCATCTTGCACTAGACCATCCTGCCTTGGAAACATCACGCGATCCTCCTTAACCCTGCAAGTGCCAACCTGGGTATTGGCTCCTTCTTCAATAGTGTTCTTTTCATCAGCCTTTTCCCTCTTTTCAGTGAAACTGACAATTAGTTAAATAGAGTTTGGTAATAATTAGAAAAGAAATATAGCTGAATTTGTGACATGTGTATTAATAATAAAGTATATATAATTAGTATAGTATATAATTGAGTTATACTAGGATGGTGAAGGTCTGTGTATGGGTTATATTGACACAAGTACTGCTTACACTGTCCTCAGCTTTCAGCCTCGGACTGTTCGTGCTAATATTCCATTATACACAGACATCTACCGTCCTATAGCCTTGTAATACATCACAGAAGAAAACAATATCGGGGCCGTGGGCAAAATGCATTCTTTTAATCTTTAAAAAAAGTAATGCAATATCATTCAAAACAAAATCCGTCTAGCTACTATAACAAAATAAAGAAACTAAATCACAATAAAACATTTCTGATTAAATGTCATGGAAAAATAAAAACAAGTAGGTGAATTTGCATTTACTGTAACAGTAGCCTTTGTCTTAATTGTATTTAATGTTTTGGGGTTGACAGCTACTATACAGTAATTCCATATCAAATGATCTGTAAGAGATCTAACATTAACATTACATTATCAGATTAAGCGATTCATAAAAAAGTGAGAATATATAATATAATACCAAATGGATTCAGCAACACTTCTATAAATGAGTCTCATTAGTGATCAGTACACCTGTCTCATAGCAAAGACATTCACTTTGTGTTGTTGTTGTTATATTATTCTCTGATGTTTTAGCTAGCATCAGAAGTTTACCTACTGTCATTTTTGACAGAAGAGTTTCACCCTCCCACTTCTAGGTGGAGAATGTTTATCTAGTATATTGAATCTCCTGACAATTGCCCAGTAGGGGTTGGGAAAATGACTTGTGATTAATGATTCAACACTTCACATCACAATGCAAACAGCATGATCATCATGGTAAATCTCTCCAGACAAGAACATGTGTGCACAGCCAATCCCCAGGTGGAATGGAGATGAAGAAAGTGAGGGCAAAGGTGACCTCGACAAACAAGTCGCACTGGGTAAGGGCATCTGCTAAGAAATAAATAATAATAATAATAATAATATAATAATAATAATAATAATAATAATAATAATGACACAAATTATCATTTCTGGTGGCATTTTGTTTTGATGACATGCACTTTTTTTTACTGCAGCAGGAAACTACCAAGTCTCAAAAAATCTGAAATATGAGCTCAAATGGCAGTCTAGTCATATATATACTGTATACATGCATGGCATATCTATTGACAGTTTATTAACATGTAACTAAACTTCAGCAAACGTTCCATACAGAGTGTACAAGAGTGTTTCTGGAGTACTATGAATCCTGTGGAAATTGATGAAAATGGCATGGGAAAAACAGATTGTACCAAGAGCAAGGCGTCTTTATGCCAAAAGGAAAGGATTCTACAAGCATTAGTCTGTTTCACCCTATTTCCCTATTAAACGTAGAAGGCAAGATTTTCTTCAGCATATCTGAATATCCGAGTATCTCTATAATTAAAGGTAAAGTAGTAAATAAAATGTTCTACATTAATGGTGAGGCAATACCAACAGTGTCCGAGAAGCCAGTAAAAAGTCTAGGGAGATGGTATGATGGGTGGGAGAAGGTAGAGAACAAGCAGTGGAAGAGTTGAAGAGCATAGACAGCAGCGCTATACCAGGCAAACTTAAACTCTGGTGCTTTCAGTTTGGTCTACTGCCAAGACTGCTGTGGCCATTGACTGTGTACGAGGTTTCCTTGACAACAGTTGAGAAGCTGGAAGCTTTAATCAGTTCATAAGTCAGGAAATGTTTGGGAGTTCCACGCTGCCTCAGCATAGTGGGACTTTATGGTATAGGAATACTGCAGCTACCAGGCTCTGCTCTAAAAGAGGAGTTTAAGTGCGCCAAAGTCCGACTGGAAATGACATTAGTAGATTCACTCGACAAATGCATAAGGGAGGCAGCACATGTGTTGAAAACTGATAGAAAATGGGCAACAAAGAAAGCTGTGGAAGATGCTAAGGCTGCCCTTCGAATCAGTGATATTATGGGGCAAGTTCAGCATGGAAGAGGAGGTCTTGGTTTCAGTTCAGCTCCTCCTACATGGCACAGGCCACCCCAGCTCAACAGAGGAAGCTGGCAGTCAATGAGGTGCATCAGCAGGAGGAGAGGATCAGGTGTGTAAAGGCTGTTTCCCAGGCCAAGCAGGGAGAATGGATGAGATGGGAGAGTGTGGAACAGTGCAAGATTGGCTGGCAAAGCCTATGGACAATGGGACAGAGCAGGATCAATTTCCTCATCAGATCAACATATGATGTTCTTCTATTACCACAGAACCTAAACCACTGGGTTGGTGAGGATCCCTCATGTCCTTTGTGTTCATTACCTGCAACATTAAGGCACATTTTGACAGGATGTAAGGTGGGTCTTAGCCAAGGACGGTTTACTTGGCGCCATGACCAGGTGTTGGAATGTTTGGCCTTAGCATTGGAAGACAAGCCTAACCTGACCAATAAGTTGCCACCAGTTCCATCAAAGCATTACACACAAAAGACAACATTTCTCCATCCAGGAGAGCAACCACCAAGAAAAGGTTTTAAAACCAAACCTCGCCCAGGACAACTGGAAGATGCTGGCAGATGTTGATCAACGGCTTATTTTGCCACCTGAGATTGCCACCACTAACCTTTGACCAGACATTGTCTTGTGGTCTGGATCAGCACGCCTTTTTCATCTGGTAGAGTTAACAGTGCCCTGGGAGGATTCTGTGGATGAGGCGTATGAGAGGAAGAAACTTCGGTATGCTCAACTAGCTGCTGAAGCGGAACAGCGAGGTTGGAGAGTCCGAGTTTACCCAATGGAAGTGGGTTGTCGAGGATTTGTGGCACACTCTACAACTCGGTTTCTCAGAGATGTTGGGTTTGGTGGCCAAGAGTTGCGTCACACAGTGAAGAACTTATCTGAAGCAGCAGAAAGGAGCAGCAACTGGCTGTGGTTGAGATGGAAAGATTCTGAATGGGGATCTCAAGCACTATAGAAAGAAAGTTACGCTGATGTACAGGTAAGTAAGCTGGGCTGAATTGAGTGGGGGACAGAGGGGAGTGATCCTGGGATGCCAGAATCACTTTTGAGCTCTTTTGAGGTGTCGTGGGCTAGTCGATTAAACACAGAGGACAGAAGGTGCCCACTTGAAGACCCCTGAGATGTACCCTACTTAGCTCAATCCAGACGGTTGTCACGCTGATGCGCTGGGGAGACCGCACTGTGTTTGATCCCTGGAGCCAGCATCGCAGCCGTTGTGTGTGCTGATGCTCTGGGGAGGCAAAATAAGCTGATCCCGGGAGCCATCATTAAACTTCAGCCATCAACACCAGGCAGAAGGATATCTACATCAACAGATGGAAAGAAACACAAATGGATGGAGATGCAGATGGATCACATTAGTTTACTGTAAAGCTACGTCTTAGTTGGTGCTTATCTTGGCGAGAGCCGAGTTCAAATCAACATGAAGTTCAACATCTACTCTCATGTAATGGAAATCATTATATGGGGATAAAATATCTATAATGGTACTAGTTACAGAAAGTGTACACAACATTTGTTTCAGTTTTTATCTTTGTACGAATCAGTGGATGAACCGCCATCACAGCTTACACTGTTACTTTTGATTGCGTAATGTATTTGGACATTTTATGAGCACTCATATTCCTAAAAGCTGATACACAAAGCAAAGAGGATTACTAAAATAATGAGTTCAAATTGCTTCACAGGATCAGATGCAATATTCTCTGTTTGTTGGGGAATGTTGGACATTAAGTACTCAACTGATCAGATGCACAGCATTAAGTACATTTTATTATTATCTTGTTCTTAAATATACTGTAATTACGATATATAGCTGCATTCAGAATGTTTTTTGTCTCATTGATATGATTGTATTCCTTACTCTGCTGAACACAGATCCTATAACACCTAATTTAGGTTAGTTTGTTTCTAATATTGCTATGTTTCATACACAAGATTGAGTATTCTGAAATACTGGAGCAAACTGTGACTATGTATTTGCATGTCTGCACATCATAATGCAAAAATAATGATTCACTGAATCCACTGTATATTTTGAAGCCTATGAGTATGAAAATCTGAAACCATTTTTGACCCCTAAAGCAATGTGAGTAATGTAAAGCAGCAAATGTTTTGATGAAATGCATCAGGGACAGTAAATGCCAATAGGCATCCCAAAGAGTATGCAGAGCAGATCTGCTGAGAAAGAAACTCATTTCGGCTGCACTCTTATTGTGATTAGCTATATAATGGCATCTGATTATTGTGTTTTTCACAACAATCTAACAATCCATCAGTTCTGGTCATTAAAAGCCATAAATTGTTCGTTAATGACCAGCAATCTACCCACGCTGATAAAATCCCTTTAGGATAATCGCTAAACAGCAACATATTTGATACAAAATCAAATGAATCATACTGTGGTGAATACCAACTGGAGGCCTCCCTGAACAATTTCCAATTTTGATTGATTTTAATGAGTTTTTTCAACTTGCTATTGTCGATTGGCAGTGATATTACTCCAGGATTGCAGGTGAGACAGGCTTGCCTGGAAACATTTTCAATATGTGATATTGATTATTAGCTTGTGTATGCATGATTAATTCAACGCACTGTAAACTTTCCACATAACCTCTGCCAGTCACACAAACACGTATATGGCTTTCACATCATGGGGATGATGTAAGAGTGCATGCAAAGTGCAAAGTGATTTGCGGGCGCAAAACCACCATAATGCTGCCATAATGGTTGATTTTGCCTGTCGCTAAAAGTGCAGGATCTGTAAAGAATGGAGTTCACCTGCCGTTCTACACCTAATATTAGATTTGCACTTTGCCATCATTAATCCTTTAAAATTATATTGAAATGCATTCAAATGAAGAAAAGAACATAGAATTGGGCAGGATCTGAATACTAAGCAGGCGCAAACATTATCAATCAATCTTTATTTTATGTAGCGCCCTTCACAGTGGACCACCATCACAAAGTGCTTTACAAGATGCAATACAAAAAAAGCTTAATACATTTATACGGTGAATAACATTGCATAATACATTAAGTACAATGCTAGGGTGTAAAAAGAAAATTCTAAAACATTGTGGGTGCGTTAAAGAAAAAAAAAGTACCAACAACATAACAGCTAATAACAGATATCATGAAGTGAGTAACTAAGAGCTGTATCAAAGCATACACCTGCCATTGGCTTCAGGGTGGCTGCTGTGGTTCACTTCTTGATGTGGCAACACTTGGCTCTTGTTGAGGAGAGGCAGGAACACCTTCGGAGGAGAAGGGCAAGACAAAGAAGACCCTGTATATTCAATTCCAGGTCACTTTGATTGGGATGCCGGAGAATGCGGTGCTAAAGCATTATCAGCTCACTCTGCAGGTCATCCTAGTCATAATAGCTGAACTGAGGGATGAGCTAGTCCCTGCACACGTGAAAGTGCTGTGTTCTCTATACTACTTAGCCTCTGGTTCCTTTCAGACCATAGTTGGAATGTCTGGATGAACAGCCCAATCCACATTGGGCAGGCCAATGCATATCACTTCCTAAGGATACTAGCATAAACGATATTGGCTGAGGCTCCATTTCATGCTGAGTGACCTCAGCCGGCAGGACTCTCAGCTCCTTCTCAGAAAACTTTTCTTTTCCATGCACCAAGAGGACTTTGCTGCCCTTCCTCTGACATTTGTTTTGCTTTGTATTTTCGTGCTTTACAAATGTCATCCAGTGACAACTGCTCTCTGTATTAACTCTGCAAGCGTGGCCACTAATAGACCTATGCGCTCATTGAGACCCTCATTATCACAATTGCAGATCATTATTTGTGCATCTTGAGTAATTTGCATTGCTCTTAAACTTACACAGGGCGCAGTACAAAATAATTGCACTGGAATTTTCAATTTGCAATTATTTGTGCTGCGCTTTCTGCTAGCTTCTGGAAAAGTACAACTATGCCTAAACATTTATAATCTGAGATTTGTTACAATATATAAATATAAAAATAAAAAAAACTGACATCTGCATGATTCCAATTTATTAAACCAAATGGAAAAATGTCAAGTGCTGCTGGAATAAAATTTTTTTTAAAAAGTTGTTATTTTAGATTATCTTTTTGTGGGTGTGTGGGCTACAGCAATACAAAGCATGATACTGATAATATAGCTACAGTACTGGCAGACATTATGTGTCTTTTAAAACTATCCATCTGACAGCTAATTATTGTGAATTACATATTGCTAACCAATATACCCTATTGTATTCACATAGCCTAAATAATGCCCAATGAAAACATGTTGAAAATGTGATTATCTGTCCCTGGTCAGACTTGTTTATCATAGCAATGTGCATAGAGTCAACAGTAATGGTAGAGCACTAGCATTATAAGGCCCTATTTTGAAGCAAGTTCAGAAGCAATACAAATATCCTGAATGAACTACCTGTATGTAGTTTTAGAGGTATACAGAAATAGAAATACATTAACTGAGAAGCTTCTTGTGACTATTAAGAACATAAGAAAGATTACGAGCAAGAGGAGGCCATCAGGCCTGGTTGGGTTCCAGCTTCATAAGAATTATTTATAACATGTTAATAGTTTTTGTTTTGTAGGTTATTTTTATCCTAAGGATATTTCTAGTTATGTAGTCATACATACTGCTTGTTTTAACCAGGACTGCTGTATGCTTTCATTTTGCTGTATCAGTGAAAGTGTAAAAGGTAGTCTGTTGCATGCTGTAGTCAGTGTGCAACACTTGGATTTTTGCAAGTTCGATTTGTATTTATAGTTCAACATATTGATTCCAATCCTCTCCAGGGTTTGATTAAACTTGTATTTACCGGGCACAGCGCAGTGTGTCAGCGTCCGCTTTGCTATTTGGTAGATGTTAAGAAATGTCACAAGCTGCCTCTCTTGATTGTGTCACAAAAACGTGAATCATTATGACACATAATATTGCATAAAAATAAAAAAACACAAATCTATCTCTGACTGTAAACAAAATCCAAAATCCAAAATCCATCAGTTTATCACCAAGAGATACTGTGCTTGCTGAAATCATGTACTATAAGTAGATACCGAAGGTTTTTAAATTGATTTATTCAAAGAGAATGCATAACACTTGTATCGCATTCCAGTTGCTACATCTGGTTCTGAAATTAACAGCATGTTAGATGCACAATGATCACCTAATAACAGCTCATACAGCTCCAATTAATCATTCTTACTATTATTCAATAGCATGATATTTTTAAACATGAAATTTACAGACTTTTATCAGGCCTGCAAATCCAACATAATACAATCTAATTTATGTGCTGTTGTATAATATACATAGAATGATATATTGTACTCTGTCATAAAAAATCCATTAATAGCATATTATGCATTAGCATGTCATATGATAATGTTTTATTTTGCTCTGGTGATGCTTTATGTAAATTGAATAAACACTACAGGAGTCTTACGATAATAATGACAGTAAAAAGAGATCATCAAAACATATTCATCTCTTTTAATATCATGACTAGAAAGTGTATAGATAATGAACTGGAAAAACTATTGTGCTAAAAAGTTGTTCCATTATGAAGGCATCTGTGCCAGTCTAAATAATTGTTTTTGTTTTGCTTTTCAGTGGTGGGACTTCATTTGAATATCCTGCTGAAAGTGTATTTGCCAGAGAGAGAGGGGGTTCAAGGCTATTATTTATGTATCTATTTATTTATTTACCTATGTATTTCAATATTTATTTACTCCTAAGAGTTTAACAGCGGATGTCAGCAAGCTACCGGTCCCTGGTGGACAAAAAGCATCTTGGCCAGTAGGAGGCACTGTAGCACAATGAGGTAACTCAATCCCTTCACTATTTCCCCTCCCGAACACCTTAGGAGTTCCAGATACAGGGCAACACTCCCTGTGGAACCCCCATACAAGATTGGTGACTTTGCCAATCAGTCAGAATGTGACTCTGCTATCCCTTGACTATCTGTCTCACCCTGCCCACCACATGGACGTGCCTTTACTAGGCAAGCCTCTCAGGAACTCTGAGGTTGTTATTTTGACTTATTGTAAAGAACTGTGGCTGCATACTCAAGATGTAGCTGCAATAGTTAGTGTGGATAGAGTATTAAATGTTGACTTTGAGCCTTAGAAGTTTCATTTTAAAAAAGTATTGCTGATTTCAAGGTAACAGAACAAAAAGCAAAACTAAATGTGAAAATGTGGCTAAATACAATAATTAATTCGCCTTTGTTGTCACTGAAAACCATTTATACACTGTATTTCTATATACAATTTCGTGTTTATTCATTACTAAATGCAGTATAAGCAATGCTTACTAATTCTTCTATTCAAATGGTCAGAGACAAAAATTCTCTGTTCTCACCTATTAGTATAAGTGGATTTCTAATGTTAACATAGCTGCAGCTAGTAGAAGCAATACCTCCATCTTTTAACACCACAAAGATTGATTCTTGTGCTTTTCAGCCTGTCAAACCTTTGTAATAATTACAATGCTGGTGTTAACTGAGCAGGTAGCTGTATACCCAGCAATCGCTTGTATAGACATGTTCAGAATGACTTCACTTTTGCTATATGCTGGTGGTATTCACAACAAATGTGACCTATTTTATCCTTCAGATCTGCTCATGATTTCACACTGCTGACTCCAATTTACACTCTTTTAAAATCAACCTATTACATTCAGTTGAATTCTGACTTAGTATTAGTTCCACTTCAGAGATCAGAGGCAAACTTAACTCAGCTGGAAATCTGAAGGATAGCATATTAAAATATGTGTATTCATTGCTGTCAGAGAGGTTAAGAAAAGATACTGTTATTGCTTGACACACTCTGGGCAAGTACTATTGTCTTTGTCAATGACTGTGCAGAGGCTTCGCCACGAGTACTGTGATTATTCCACGAATGAGCACAGCCGAATATCTTAAGGGGGCCAGTGGGATATTTTTTGGCCATTCTCATGAACGAAAGAAACACAGTGCTGCATCTACTTTACATTAATGACATATTCAGTTTCCAACAATATACAGAAACGGAATTATGTTAAAACCTAAATTATCCAGCTGCATTTGTGGAAATACAGTATTTTCCTTTTATCAAGCTCTGTATCTGCTAGCAATGCACAGGACTGTGATTTGGAACAGTGTAATTCGCTATAGCATTGACCACAAAAACATTATTCAACGCTAGTTTGTCTAGAACTTGTTATACAAGTTATTATATGACATTGATAGGACTTGCATTTTGGTGCATTTGTTTCCTTTACTTCACTGCACTCTGTATATTATTATTTTAATCAAGAATGTTTTTTAACAAATATCTTAGACGACTTGAGATTTCTGATTACTGTAATTCCTTAACCATGGCAACCATGGATCAATTCACATTACCAAACTGTGTGCTTAATTTCAAATAACAACAGGTGATCTATAGCAATGTTATAATAGTACATGTACCATTGTCTCTCAGAAGCTTTTCAATGTCATGCTAGTGATTACATTAGACACGGGAGTCAAACTATGAAATGATCAAAGCTTGAGTGGTCTGCATTGTATCAAATCACAGCATAAGCTCTTGAGACATTAACTGGCGCCTCCTGTTTTTATCAACTTATGTCACTTTTTATTAGTAGCCAAAGTTTTGAGCCATCGCTGCATGGAAAGTAACTTACAGTAATCCATAGTTAGTGCATTCATGTCACAATATAACCTTTACGGATGGTTTCTTTAGGCTTGGACTACCCAATGTTTAACTTAGATAAGTTAGTCAAAGATTAGTGTTAATCAGGGTTTGTGAAACCAGACGATTATTTCTGTTCCTTTGTTTACTGATACTGATTATAGTACGAGGTTGGTGTCCAGGGATTTCTGTACAGTAACACAAACAAATCCTCTGTTTTAATTGTCTGCATCCTGTTTCACTGGAAAACGTTCACCTCATTTAAGTAGAAGCACTTGTTGATTCATACATATACAGTATTTGTGCAATTTGCATTTTGATGGGCAATGGATCCCTTCATAACTTTGAAGAGCATGAGAGAAGAATAATAAGAGGTCTGCTTAAATCTAAGTGTAGAAAAATAATAACGGACCTTTCAGATTGCACGCCTACAGCCTGATTAAAATAAAAACTCTTATTCTTTAGCTCTGCAAAATTAAAGAAGGTGCATCATCATCTTATCAAATTGGATAAACAAAACACAAAAAATGGCAAAGATCAGAGTGCATCAACCACATTATTAAAAACGGAAACATAATATTAAATGCAAATCTTCTCTATAAATTGGTTTATAAGTAAAAATACATAAAATTGTCAGGTCATTATGATATACATGCAAAAGATCACAGTTTCATTAATTCTGATTACTGGTGTCATTGCAACTTTTGTAATTACAGTAAATGCATATACAAAATAAATTACATTTGCAGCAGTTGTTCCTTTTTCTAAGTTCAGTCAATAACAATGTAACTATAAGAAAAAGCCAAGAAAGCTAACTCAATTTTTCAAAACAGTCTTTAAAAAAAGCAACAGCTACAGTTTTCTGAATTGGTTCTGTAGTTTCAAAGTGCTTCAACCACAACGTGTTGCTTCAAAGAGAGACAAATGCTCCAGGAACCAGAACAATCTTCTCTGGTTCTCTCTGGTAACTTGAAACCTTAAACTATGGGTTTCAGGCTGTTAGAATGATCAGTAAGATGCAGCTTACATCTTAAAATTCAGTATCCATTGTTCCAATTTTCTCAAATTTTGTTCTTAGATTCAATTTTAGCAAGAGTAATTTTAGGATAGTTAATTAAATAGCGTGGTTGTTTCTTGGAACCACTGCCAAGTTTTAAATGAAAAGATTTGTGGCAGAAACTTGCTATTATGTTTCTGTAGAACTGATCCTCGTGAAGTGTTATTATTATTATTTCAGCTGTAAATGGGACTTCTGGTAAATGTGTGATTTTATCACTGTGTCAAGGAAATTCATGGTTAAATTCATTTTAATATAAGCATTTTCCAGATATTTAATTCAGACTCTTGTCTGTGTGTCATGCTGTGGGGAATGAGTTGTTTCTTCAAAGCTGATTAGATAAGGCACAGAACACAAACTATGTTAACTCTTTGAAGCTTGCCTTCCAAAATGTTATCTGATTGTAAGGGGACATAAAACTTACCAAGGCAAGCTATAGCTACAATGCAGTTGTATCATTATTGTGTTAAAAGATAGTTAAAATGCTTTAAGAATCATTTTTAATTACATAACTTGTGGTCACAAGTTTAATAGTTATTTTAAGTAAGTTTCCCAATAAATCTGAAGAGTTTATTGTGTTATAAATGAATATTATAAACTAATAACTATTTTTGAATATTATCCTTTGATTGTATTAAGGATTTTCACTCCCTCACCTGTCTCTTTACTCTCTGCTCTTCTCTCTGGACTTCAACGAAGATGCAATGATGTAATCTTCAAAGCTGTCCTGGAGAAGATGGGCTGTCTCTGGAACAACAAAAGCTTTTGCCTACAGTACAAACTTCACAGAGATACTGCACTGTTCTGCTGCACAGCTAACCTCTACAGAGAGGACGGCCGTGTTAAGAAGACTTTGTTTTAAACATCGCACCAACAGAATAAGTATCAAACTTATGTTGTGTGTTTACAAGTAACTGAACTGAAGCCATGATATTGATATCGTCACATGTGTACTTAGCCACGTGGAAGCTGGCGCATGTGTACGTAATGTGTGACTGAATCAAACAATGCATGATGAACTATAAGGACTGCTTCACTCTTCTTAATGCAGAACTCTGTGACCAGAGAGCACATCAAGGATTTATTATGAACATTTAAGCATGCATTACTTTCCTTGAATGTTTTAATTGTTTCTTCTTTATACATATGTTTTTAACTATGAATCCTAACCTTTATTCTTCTTCCTTTGAGAATATGAATAAATGTAATAATAATTTGGATTGTTAGGTTTATTATAGATTGTATTTAGATTGTTAGGTTTATATGGTCTTATAACAAATATACGTTTATGATTGATTTGAATTACTTAAACATACATAATATTAATTGTTAATCTCTTTTCATCATGATTATATGGATAATTAAGCCAGAATTGCTATTTTTTATGGAGGTATTGTGTTTATTATGGTTAATAATTACATTATGAGCTATAAAGGGTATTTTCTTTAATGGTAATTGGTTAGGACACAGTTGTGACATAAACCCTAGATACACAACGTAAATATGCATGACAACTGTTTTTTCTATGCTAATCCAAATGACCCTGTGATTAGTATTGGTATCTGTGCATTGGAATCATTTTGGTTCAAAATGGTGTTTTACCAGCTTAAATGTAAATTTGGATGATGTTCTGAAGAAGACTTGCCACCTGTACAGACCAAAAGGACAGGTGTTCCAAGTTTCTGTCTGGCTAAACAGTCTCTCTGTTGGCCTTTGTTTATAAGCCACTACACAAATTTGCATTAACTAATGTATATTACCATATTTCAGCTTCACTAACTTATATTTTGGAGTCTTCTAAGTACTGAGATTTGTTTTTAAAGATTAAGTTTGGCCTTATTCGCCTTATTCTCCTGAAAAAGATTAACAATAAAAATGTAATTTCTATAAGAAAACTGAGGTAGGTGTTTATTAAATGTGTCAAGCACTCAAGAAATAAGGCGTTATCTCACGGCTTGAAACACTGTTATAGATTTTTTTTTTTTTTTTTTAAAGTCTCTTTGTAATGCTGGTTTCAGTACCTTATTCATAAGCTAATTTGTTTTTCACGCTGAGTGTGGGTTTCATGGCTTCTGTGAAATGTATTGTATAACAGCTGTAAAGAAAGATTAGCAATTTTGAATATGGCAACACTATTTATTTCTGCTTTAATAAATATTATGTTTAATCGGGAAATATCTATTTTTCAACCATGATTACCCGTGAAAAAAATACAGCCCTACTTACTCACAATCCATTGAGTTATGCAGCCCCATTGTCGTACACGACTGACACAGGCACATTATAGGACAGGTCTAGAGTGGATGATTAATAATGATACTAACAGCATAGACCACATAGTGCACTGTATTACACATCAGGGGTCAACTGAATTGATTTAAGTGGTGGTGGATCTTAATACTGCTGTCGTTTAAATCATTAAAAGAAGGAGGTTTGTGAAGACCACCATCTCCAACAGTGTGTGTGTGTCTTATTTTTTTAATTTTCTTTTTAAATAGGTTTGGTCCTAACTTTATGTTAAAATGGTGGCAATATTTTCACAGCCACTGTTTAGATCAATTGAATAAACCCCATTGGTGGGTTTCAGAAGTGGTTTAATTGCAGCAATAGCCTATATGTTTAGGAATATTCTATTATACGATCAGTTATCAGTTTCTCTGGTTTTACTATGTATAGGTATGTGTTTGGGTAAAATGAACATTTTTGTTTTATTCTATAAACTACTGACAACATTTTCCCCAAATCCCAAATAAAAATATTGTCATTTAGAGCATTTATTTGCAGAAAATGACAACTGGTCAAAATAACAAAAAAGATGCAGTGTTGTCAGACCTCTAATAATGCAAATAAAATAAGTTCAGATTCATTTTTAAACAACACAATACTAATGTTTTAACTTAGGAAGAGTTCAGAAATCAATATTTGGTGGAATAACCCTGATTTTCAATCACAGCTTTCATGCATCTTGGCATGCTCTCCACCAGTCTTTCACATTGATGTTGGGTGACTTTATGCCACTCCTGGCGCAAAAATTCAAGCAGCTCGGCTTTGTTTGATGGCTTGTGACCATCTATCTTCCTCTTGATCACATTCCAGAGGTTTTCAATGGAGTTCAGGTCTGGAGATTGGGCTGGCCATGACAGGGTCTTGATCTGGTGGTCCTCCATCCACACCTTGATTGACCTGGCTGTGTGGCATGGAGCATTGTCCTGCTGGAAAAACCAATCCTCAGAGTTGGGGAACATTGTCAGAGCAGAAGGAAGCAAGTTTTTTTCCAGGACAATCTTGTACTTGGCTTCATTCATGCCAAAGCTGCCCGATTCCAGCCTTGCTGAAGCACCCCCAGATCATCACCGATCCTCCACCACATTTCACAGTGGGTGCAAGACACTGTGGCTTGTAGGCCTCTCCAGGTCTCCGTCTAACCATTAGACGACCAGGTGTTGGGCAAAGCTGAAAATTGGACTGTGGTCAGGTGCAGTGAATGAATCAGGTCCACACAATCTTTCTCCCAAAAACAGTCTGCATGTTTTTAATCATAACAAAAATAATAACAAAAATAATAACAACACAAATAAGTCCACCCATTTACCAGCAATGGTATTGGGGGGTACACGGCAGCTCTCTTAATTGAAATAAAAAGTAAACAAAACAGGACTTTGTCCATCCCCACGTTCTCCATGCATGCAGTGCTCTCGGTCCTGAGAAGTGTGGTGCCTTGAGTGGTGTGGTGCGGTGCTGTGCTGTGCAGTGCAGGGACATGCTCTGTATTTTGCCAGTCCGCGGCTCACTCCTCCTCTGCAACACAAAACACATGTAATCCCCAAACAAACAAATCAATATAGGCTCCGGCCGTCTCTTTTCATTCTCAGCGCAAGCCGGGGGTTTTGACGTAGCTGCTCCCCTTTGTACCCAGCAAACTCCTTCCCGCAGTCACCACTTCGCCATGGTTTCCCTAATAGAGGGCTGCCCCGCAGCTGACTGCAATTGAATCATCCTGAGTACTTGCAGCTACGCGCCCCTCCTAATATGGTCACCTTCCAGTTTCCACCTACCACCGAGGTGGCAGCTCTAGGAGTCAGCTTACCTTCCCCCTTACACAGCGCCCTTTCTAATCGGGAGGGAGATTTACAGCATCGATCCTTTCTCTCTCTATCACATGGACTCATCTGGGGGTGCTTCAGCAAGGCTGGAATCGGGCAGATTTGTCTTTGTGAAGGGCGCATGAATCAAGCCAAGTACAAGGTTGTCCTGGAAGAAAACTTGTTTCCTTCTGCTCTGACAATGTTCCCCAGCACTGAGGATTGGTTTTTCCAGCAGGACAATGCTCCATGCCACACAGCCAGGTCAATCAAGGTGTGGATGGAGGACCACCAGATCAAAACCCTGTCATGGCCAGCCCAATCTCCAGACCTGAACCCCATTGAAAACCCCTGATCAAGAGGAAGATGGATGGTCACAAGCCATCAAACAAAGCCGAGCTGCTTGAATTTTTGCGCCAGGAGTGGCATAAAGTCACCCAACATCAATATGAAAGACTGGTGGAGAGCATGCCAAGATGCATGAAAGCTGTGATTGAAAATCAGGGTTATTCCACCAAATATTGATTTCTGAACTCTTCCTAAGTTAAAACATTAGTATTGTGTTGTTTAAAAATGAATCTGAACTTATTTTATTTGCATTATTAGAGGTCTGACAACACTGCATCTTTTTTGTTATTTTGACCAGTTGTCATTTTCTGCAAATAAATGCTCTAAATGACAAGATTTTTATTTGGAATTTGGGAAAAATGTTGTCAGTAGTTTATAGAATAAAACAAAAATGTTCATTTTACCCAAACACATACCTATAAATAGTAAAACCAGAGAAATTGATCATTTTGCAGTGATCTCTTAATTTTTTCCAGAGCTGTATATATGTATATATAAATCAATGTGTTTAATATATTGATTAACACCAAGATACATGCAAATTATGGTGACCAAAGTAATTTAATTAGTAATAACAATGTTGTGTGTTCAATACCATATATAACATTTTCTCAGCTATTAATATACTGGATGTGCTGCATAGCTGACCCTAAGCAGTTTTTGTGAAAAGCAGAACCATCAAGAACCAGCGGTACTCTTCCAGAAGATTGATTAGGAAAAAATAGCAAGGTCTATACTTTTCTTAAAATGTCTTCCATTATGTTTGAATGCAGACTCAGTTATGTAAGGAATATCCAAGAGTTGAAAATCGAATTTTATTGAATAGAACTGGGTGTGACTGAAGGATTTAATGAGTTATAGTTATGGATAGATCCATTTGTCAGGCCATTTTCACATCTCAAAAATGTTATTGATAAGTGCATCCTGAACAATATGACGCTCCCTCTGGAATCCCCAGCGATCCCAGTGATTTCACACAGCCAGGACGCGAAACTGCGCTCCTCTCAATGTATAACTCACTCTGAACACTGCGTAACCATGCTTTTACCAAGTGAGCCACTTTGATCACTATTGAAATGTAGATGGTAAAACCGGGTACCTGTAAGCATACTTACATAACTCAAACTCAAACATTCTCGCGAGACCAGACTTCAATTATAATTCCGAGAGCATCCTGGTCATTCACAGTGGCCTCAGTTGTCTTGTATTGAACTGCTGCAAAACATTAGCAATCTATTTTTTGTGGTACACAGGTCCTTTTGCAGATGGTGCAAGAGAGATATGTGCATGACATAAATTGCCCAAAGGACAGATGGAAACACAGGTACTTCAGAGCATTCGCTCGTGAATTGTTGTTTGAGTTTTGAAGAACTCAAAGAACAGATATATTGACCAGTTTCTCTGATCAGAGCATCTGGGAACTGTGGCAGCCTGATTTTATTTATTTATTTTCTTTAGAAGACGTTTTTCTTCTGTCTGTTTATAAAGCCCTTATTCCCTATAACAATGGGACCAAAAGCAGTTCTGTTTGTTCCAATGCAAATGTTGACCCCATTTTGTTCTGCACTTCCTAAATAGTGTGGGAAAATATATAATTCCCTTTGAATGTTAGACATGAGTATTCATTTGGCAGGAAGTTGATGTAGCCCAGTCAAGTACCGAGTGGAGGCTGTAGTTTTTTTTAACTTATTCTTTGCCACTTATACTCATGGAAATACAGGTGCTGCTATGGCAAGTATGTAAAAGAAATGTACAAGCAGTATTGAGTCAGCATGCTATTGTAACACAATATAATAACAAATCAGGGATGAATCATACAGATGTGTCAGTTTATAGTTTATGGATTTTCTTAACATGTATCTTTTGCGCAGATTGTAATGTTTTACACTGGTACCTTCCTACATTTGTTTATATCAAACAAAAACCTACAATGAAGGGCTTGCTGCTGTACATATGTAAGATTTTACCATAAGGGGTACCCTCACTTTAAGTTTTACAAATGGTGCTGAAAGTGTGGCAAGAACACAACACAAAAAGGTCTCAAGTAAATCATAAAGTTTTATTGAATCACTACACAAACAATCAAGTTTTGTTAAGCAGTAAGCATAATGCTATACAATGGTATTAACCCAGTCTAGACGGGAGAGCACAGTGGTAGGCACCTTTCTTCTGTTATGGAACGGTGGTGGTGGACCAGTGTTCAAGTCAGGCTTTCCAAGTTTCTCAATCTACCTAACCCACCCTTTTATTTCCCTTACTTGCGTCATCTCAGCCAGTATCTCACTTGTCTGGGAAGACGCAACAGCTGGCAGCTGGTTGCGTTGACTTTTATTATCTCTCCTGTCTCCAAAATATATCTTGAATAGGTGCCAGCTTATCTTGAAAGTCCTGAGCATATTATATACATAAAAAAGTTCAATTCTCAGCAAGGAAGAGTTAGTGATCTGAAATGTGTGATACATATCTGCTTAAGTCAGCAAATAGAAGTTATCCTACCATAAACATGTACGTCTACCCACTCACTCACTTACACACACAGTGATCTCATCTATTTGAAACCAGTGCTATGTTCTCGGTGGCTATGCAAATTCATTTGTTTTCATTTCATATGAGCAGTGTTTATTTATAGAAGATAATCCTTCTCAGTCAACTGGAAAAATTACATACATAGTACAGTATCTAGGGGCTGTCCAAATACGACCCCAAACAAGTTCAAGTATGCCTGCTGTTTTTAAATACATATTCTTCTAATTGTAAAGTGAGCATTTTCAGTTCAAAATATTCTCAATAAAAAATATATTGATTAATCTAACTTATGAGCATTTCCAGCCTTTATTACTTTAAAGCCATTTTTAGGGTCCTTGTTCAATAAATAGTGACCCTTATATGTGCTCATATCCATCCTTCTGTCTGTCGAGCGATCACGATGACTGCCTTGATTTTGCCCTCCTAGCTTCTGTAAGGAAAGAGTTCATGAAAATATTACAAGTGCAAAACTGTGACGAGCGTGCAGCTGTATGTGGCAGTGCGTGCTGCCAGAATGTGTTATTGCCTTAGAAAGGGACAATACATTTAGCAGAACTGACCTCATCTGATCTGGTGCAAGAACGACTAAGGTTTGCACATAAACAGGTGTAAAAACAGTATAAAACAGAATAGTAGTTTTGGTCATGGTGATGCTGATTCCTCTCATCTGTGTAATTAAAGCTATATGAAACCATCAACCAAAAAAGTTGTTATAATGCACATGAGTGGATCTTGTGGTAATTAATACTGCAATGATAGACAAAACTTAGATGTCCACCTATTGATAACAAAGTAATGTATGTTTAGGAAACAGAAATGACCAAGCTGACATTTGAACTTCTGAAGGAAAAGTGGTTGTATTTGCCAGGTATTAACTTTTCCTTTCTTCATTGGAAATCCAGGTTACCATAGTTCCTTTTAAGACTTTGAAACAAAAAGTTTTCTTCAAGGTTTATTGATTTTTTTTTTTTTTTTTTTTTTTTGGGGGGGGGGGGGGGGGGGGGGGGGGGGGGGGGGGGGGGGGGGGGGGGGGGGGGGGGGGGGGGGGGGGGGGGGGGGGGGGGGGGGGGGGGGGGGGGGGGGGGTGGGGGGGGGGGGGGGGGGGGGGGGGGGGGGGGGGGGGGGGGGGGGGTGGGGGGGGGGGGGGGGGGGGGGGGGGGGGGGGGGGTGGGGGGGGGGTGATTAATCTGACCTAAATTATTAAAACGATAAAAAGAAAACAACATTAGTTAATTTACAATGATATCATTTGCAGCTTCAGTTAAGAACCCAACCATGAATATGTTGCTAATGATAAACTTTTTTTTTTTTTTTTTTGGTTGACAAATCAGTCTTTGAATTGTTCAATGTTACCTCTCCTGACATCAAAAGTAAGACCCAAATAAGTAAACTTATTTTTAAAAGTGAGTAGTTTTTCGAGATTTACGATTATACTGTAAATTTGTATATTATATTTGTAAATCTCGAAAAACTACTCACTTCTAAATCTTTTATAGTCATGTTTGTATTACTTTAGTATAAATACATGTTAATTTGGAGTCATATGTTGTTTTTTTCTGACTTTATGTGAATGAAAAGACACAAATTCGCCCATTTTCTCATTGGAAATAGTGATATTTTGAAATTTACCTGTCCTGGTCACAAAAGCAAAGTTTGTGGGGAATAATAGCCATTTTCTATACTTTTGAGGCATAAGCAATTAGGAAATAACACTTACTACCCAGGAACAAAAATTGTGTTGCATAGTGTAATTGAGGAGATATTATGAAATCATAATTATTTTTTTATTTTAATTAAAATTCATGGTACATAAACTTAACACCCATTTAATTTGTTTTATTTATTCCAGCACCTTCACTCAGACTATTAGATCACTATATTATTTTCCCACTGTATACTTGTGTCACAAAGACGGCCGGAGTGGGTGACGTCAGACCAGAGCCAGGAAATAAACAACAAAAGAGGTGGAGTTTGGTGGAGCTGAGCGAACGGTCTCGCTCAGCATTTAATAAGTGAACAGACAGTCAGGAAATAAAAAGGACACGGCACGCGTCGCCAAAATAAAAAGACAAACAAAACGGACTATACAGACAAAACACGGTGAGCAGAAATTTTAACGATTACAATTATTATTACCTCCGTCTCCTATCCCGTTCTCCACTCACCGAACACACAACTCCGAGTGAGTGAAAACATGCTGCTCTTATGCAGCTGTACAACTGCACGTGAATTAATAAAGTGCAATTCCCCGTGCTCGCATATTATTACATTTTACTTGCACGTGAAGTGCTGTGCAATCCTTGTGCCTAAATACAAATATACATTTTAAACACTCATGTTACACAGACTAGTTTATAGCCTGTGTACCAATGACTATACACCAACATTAACACACAACATATAACACAAAATACACACAGGGGCAGGCACTTTGCCACAACTTGTTAAAAATTATTTCAGTCCCTCTGTTAATTGAAACAACATCCTAGATACCGCACACCAATTTCTTTTTCCCAAACATCAACTTTTCAGCAAATATACATTTATTACATTTCCCCAGTTTTATTTGTCTGTAAATCTTTTTTTAGTTTAATGGAGAATATCCCATTTGTTTTGCAGCATTGATCCCTGGAGGGATGATTTGGGCATTGTCCCTGTCAGGCCTTTGTTTAATGAAAAATCCTCCTCACATTGAGATGACCAACCTGGTAGGACAACTCAGTCCATAATTAATGTATCCGTTATTAACTTTTCCTTTCTTCATTGGAAATCCAGGTTACCATTCCATAGTTCCTTTCAGACTTTGAAACAAATTGTAAGTTTTCTTCCAGGTTTATTGAATTATTTGGGGGGTGGGGGCAATGATTAATCTGACCTAAATTATTAAAATTATATCTTGAATCAATAAAAGAAAAAGAAAACAACAACACTGGTTAATTTAAAATTATATAATTTGCAACTTCAATTAAGAACCCAGCCATGAATATGTTGATAATGACAAACTTCAGTTTTTTACATCACCCAAAGAGTGATCTTACATATGTTTTATTTTGCGGGTTGTACAATGGCTGTCGTGAGTTTGCAGGTTGTAATGTCAATTTGACCACCATGAGGATGATAGGGGTCTGTACCTTTAGAAGAGTTGGAAAGTACAAAGGACACATACCCAAAGAGGTATTCAATCTAACATTGTGCTACAGTGTGAATACTGACGGTTTATTCTGTGCTGCTTCTTAAGTATTATAATCCAGCACACTAAACATTTTTTAATTCATATGAATAATTTATACTCTACAAACAACGTGTTCAAGTGTGTGACAGACATCACTAACAAATAAATCACATGGTACAACAATCATACAATTATAATCTAAACCAGTGGAGGAGGAGAATTACAATTAGATATTAATACAGTAATTACAAATTGCATTCCTCAGGAAAGCTAATTGGTTATGATAACCTTTAAGACAGCTGTACATAGCAACTGCACTTGAAATGTAACATATTGATGAGAATAATAGGCGTAGATGCAAGTACATTTGTTTTTTTTCAATAGGGTCCTATCATTTTACAAATTAGAGAAAGCACTTTGTTTAATGCTCTGGTTGCGGCTGTTCATTTTTAATGTTAACGTTTTCTGTGATACACATAATTAATATATATTTTATCACTGGAATATATTGTTGTTATTTGACATGCAAATTAAGTCCTATGAGCAAGATAATCACAAGGATAGAGACATAAGTGCCCCTTGGGGTTAAACAATGCACACCACACACACACAAACACCTTATCAAACTTAAATATTTAAGCAGGCTAATTTGATATATGTGTTTGTTACCGGTAAAAGCTCTAAGCTGAAACAAGCACTGGCATATTATAGAATACACAAGTACAAATGCTATTCCTGAGGGACCCATATGTATCATTATTCTACTCATTTTCAGCTGATCAGATTGAGATCAGTCGATTGAATGGCACGCTATCAAGGAAAAATCATCCCATAGGAATGGGCCAGTAGGTACCTACTATCCTACTGACCCCTAAATCTACCCCGTACCTCTGAACCTAATGTATACAACTAACCTATTGTCTACCCCTAAACCTAATCTCAACCCCTAAACCTAACTGTGTTACTATTATTATTTCAACTCCGCTTTTTAGCGCCCTCTAGCGGCTACTACATCCGACGTCCATTAAAGCGCTTGATCTGGACCTACTCTGTCTGTTAGTAGGCTATTAGGTACCTACTGGCCCATTCCTATGGGATGATTTTTGTTTGATAATGTCCCATTCAATCGACTGATCTCAATCACATCAGGTGTCATTTTAGACGCTGCTACAAAAACTAGAACCTTTATGTAGTAAACTTGCTTTGCATTCAGTTGGCGCTGTAAACTAGATGTACATTAGTGCAGCTAACTGCAGGCAAACAAATCCTACTCATTTGAAAATGGTGTTATTTTCTTTGCCCCCCTTTTAAACATGCCTAAAATTTAAATGCATTGAAAAACTTCTCCAGTTGGATTTGCGATTTTATTAGAAAGTTATGTAAAAACTACTGGAAGTTACATAAATGACATGTAAAATTGACATGTATTGTCTTTTGTTGGAATAACTGTGCGCACTAGAGAGCTCATTATGAAAGTTAACGTATAAAACAACATGCTCAAGTTTAGTGTTGCCTTCCTTACTGAACGATATTTATCACTGAAAAAATAACAGAAACAAAAATAACTTGTATCTCATTCTGCATGCATGGATAATGTTTTCATAAGTGCGTTACAGATTCAGGTTATTTGAAATGGCTTATTCTCTTAAAAAATTTATATTTTTGTCATCCTAATACATTGATCTACATTTGTCATGTAGTTACTTCATTTCCTACGATTGCAGCTACTGTACTGTAGAAAATGTTTGTGAGATTATGAATTATCTTATTAGCCAATGACATAACCTGACTGAGGACATAACTGTGCCCTTCAGTGATCCTGTGGGGTGAGGGTGTAACCTTGTTATTGTTCCCTTATGGTAAACAGTACTTACTGGACACAAAGTGAATAAATCCAGGGCAGTAACATAGTTGACTTTTCAAGCTATTGTTTTGTTCTTTGACCTAAAGCCACCACCTTGAACTTTAATCCACTTAATTTCAGGAGAAAGACTGATACTGGCCAGTTTAATAGGGAACACAGAGCATTATACGATGCACATGCTTGCGCTACCAGAAACAGCTTCACTTCCTTAGCAAACAGTGCTTTTTCTTTCGACAGAATGGATAGTGAAGTTTAGTTATGCGGGCTGAATTAACCATATTGAGCCATATTATATTTAGCAAAAAAAATTGCATGTCAGCATTGCGTCACCCAGCCAAGTGTTAGAGTAAATAGGCCCCAATAGTATTCCTTCTTTTGTCCTGTATTTGTTTCATAAACAGTGGCAGAAATGTTATGCTGTTTATTTTATGAAATTATACAATCTTCTTCTTCTTCTTCTTCTTCTTCTTCTTCTTCTTCTTCTTCTTCTTCTTCTTCTTCTTCTAATCTTCTTCTCTTCTTTCACTTCTCCTTGTTTCTTCTTATTCAACTTTCTTTCGAATGTATATTGTCAAATTATTTCACTATCCTTTTCTCCCCAGTTTAGAATGTCCAATTATGTTTCCTCTCTACTGCAACTCCCCACAACAGCTCAGGAAAACTGAAGGTCAATGCTGATCATCCAACCCAGCCAAGCCAGTCTCCTTTTTACACCCAGGAGAATGTTGATAGGCTACCAGCATCTGGAGGACAAAGGCAAAACCTGCAGCTATCTGCTCGAGTTCACCTGGTGCCTGGCCAGGAGGGGCCCGCTGTAACTTCTGACTGTCTCTGACTGTTTTTCCCTCCCCAAACTCCTAGAGCCGAAGGGCGCCTGCTGTGCTCTCTGTGTGATTCACAGTGAGGACACAAACCTGCACACTCCTGAATACACCACACGACTGTCACTCAGGAATCCCCAACGAATGTCCCTCTGGAGAATGATTTCTTAATAACTCTAAAAGAACAGTAAATCAAGTTAAATCTCTTAAACACACTTTTTAAAGATAGATCTGAGACACTTGCATTATACTGTTGTTCGATTAATGGAAGGGTTATTTTGTCCAGTACTGGCACCAATAGTGGTCCTGGTTTTGTGCTCCTAGGAACAGGTTTATGGACACCATGTGATGTTATCTATCCATGGTCATTGTAGGATGAGGTTTATTATTGGAATGTGATTGTATTATCTTTCAGCTCATGTAATCAGTATTGCTACATTACCTTTGTTTGGCACTGTGTTTTAAAATCTGAAACAGATCAATGCATCATTTTGAATAATGACAAAGCATCTGTACAGAATGAATGACATGTTTCAGCTCATTTCTGGATTTGTTGACAGCATCATGGCCAGTAATTATACACATTTTGTTTTTTAAGGAACAGTAAATATCACTAACAACTACATATGCATGTGTTCTAAAATCACTGGCAAACCTGTAATGCCAAAATGTTTACATCCTTTTAAAGATTAAGGGGTGGGTGTGTACAGAGTAATTGCTGCCAAACAAATATGTCTATATTCACAAAAGTTAACTTTTAAATCATCATTTGACTAAGTAAGCTCTACTCTGGATTATTCAATTGAGGTTAGATATTAGACTGTATCATTTGCCCTGGCCTTAAAATGCCTTCTATTGCATGCCTATTAAACAACAGGGCTTCAACAGCAAAAACTAAATAAAGAAAGAAAGGAGTGATTTTTAAATGTAAAGTATGAAATAATGGGCTGCTGGGTAAAAAAAATTGCACTTACAAGACTGAAGGAAATCCACTAGAGCCATATATGTTTGGTTGTTGTAGTTTTACAGTATGATTTTCAGTATGAAATAATTTATTGTTCTGGCTTTCTTATGTGAAACCATTTGTTCAGTTACAATGCAGAATACATAAAAACCTGACGTCTGACAGAAGCTAGTACTGCTTATATTGTCACTGAAGAGATCTGTCACAGCATTGCTGCTTTATTTTCTTTTTAAGTGTATACAGTAGCTGGTTTGTTCTGGCTTGTGATTACCACCACACTGCGATGACAGGCAATGTCAGTTGAAATAGTAATTCACAGATCATTATAAAACCTTAATGATTTTCTAGCACAGCACCCATAGAATTCAATGCCACACTCAAGAGAGAAGTGCACCTGCAGCACAAAGTGAAATGAAGTTGGAAGTAAATTATTCCTCAGTCCTTTACTTGTAAAACTTTCTTTGAATTATTTCTTCAAATAGCTTTTCAAAGACCCGATTGAAGGATAGCCCCCTTTTAGACAATCAGCCTTAGCTTCCCAAGCTCATGCATGTTTATTTTTTGCTTTGGCCCCTTCACTGACAGCATGTATACTGTACACTCAATTATTTTTTTAAATATGTTTACAGAAACAGTCAAAGTGTGTTAAAACAGGGGTACAACAGATATACAATGCCACACATTGAAATATTATATTTCAGAACATATTTGACTGTTCATTTGAAACTGCGTTTTTACACATTTATTTTAAAACATCTGTATTTGTCCATCAGCTACAGTAATTTTTTGGATAGTGTATGTTGGAACTACTGAAAGAGAAAATAATAATAATAATAAAAACAAAAACCTACAAGTGCATGCACATTGAGTGGGGCACTGTCGTGAAAGTTCAACTTGGCTTGGAATTTGTTGGGTATGTGGAATGTAGCTTTGAAAACGTATGTCTTTAGGTAGGGACTGAAATTATCTTTTCTGTGAGAACAGGTTACTAGCAAATTTAACCAACCCCAGAAGTAATGATAAGACTTGTACACCTATTTCACGGGGTGGGAGCTGGGGGTGTAAGGATAGGGCAAAAGAAGCAGTTAGTAGGACAGGGTGCTAGCTAAAAAGGACCAGTCAAAGCCCTGACTTTAGAAACAGACCAGTGGAGCAGGACATGAAAACAGGATAGAAAGTGGTCACTGACTGAGGACTACAATGCCGACATATCCCAGGGGCAGAGGACCCAGCAATTGAGACAGGATAGAAAAGTGGTCGCTGACTTAAGGCGATGATGCCGACATATCCCAGGGGCAAAGGACCCAGCAAGGGGAGGCAAGATAAGAGCAGGAGCTGCAAAAGGACAGAGTGTGGTCAGGGGTACGCTCTGGCTCACATGGTGAGAACCCCCCTGAAGGTAAGGGAGGCGGATGCCTAGCCCTGAGGTTGGGGGTTGGTGAGACTCAACCCCCCCCCCCCCAAAAGAGGATGGACCCAAATCACCCACACTGTGAGACAAACAAAGACAGCACATGCCAGCGAATAACATAGACACAAGATCAGAAAGACAAATGAGACAAACAGAGGGATGGTTAGTGATTTAGTAGGATGTGATTGTGTATACCTGCTGCTCAGTGGAGAGGGAAAAAAACCCTTGAGGCTGATTAGGGGAAAACCTCTGGTGGCCCCGGCCTAAAGGAGGTCCCCCCAACTCTGGGCATACTAACAATTTTAAAATGAGCAGCAACTATATCAGAGGAGGATTAATGAATGTAAGAATCCACTGCAGAAGAGGACCAGCTTCTTGATCAGGCTGTGATTGATGCTGACATGCGGACGATGAAAGCCAGAATGCAGTTTTGATTGAAGGAATATGGTTATTCGATTCTGGGTACAGAAGGTTGAAAACACTGACTAGGCTGTAGAATAGGAAGCTGTTGAAGAAGGGGCAAGGGCTGCAGACATGTAATGCTAAGAAAATTGAAGGAGGTTACTGAGTAGGATTCAGTCGAATAGCAGCTAGAGAAGCTGGGGAGTCTGGATGGGGGCTGGGGAAGCAGATGGGACCAGCTGACAAAACTTGGATACCCAAAGTAGAGGCAAAAGGAGAGCTGGAATTGAGGGCAGAGGTGGCAGCTGGAGCTGAACAAACATATGAATCGACTGCTGGGGAAGCTCAGCGCCCTTTGCACCCCATATTCTGGAACCAAGGGCAGAGAGATGAGATCTCACCATTCTATGTGTTAGTTAATATGGGATCGATTAGCGGTTTGCTACTATCATGTCTGCTTGTAATGGAAAAGGTGAACTCACATTCAGACATTTGGGTTTCACAACTCCAGTCAGTCATTCTCTTAATAGTGGAACTCCTTAACTCATAATCAAGAAAGATTTTCCAAGTCTCATACCACGTCTCTCATCATGTGTTAATGCTGTGGTATTTGAGAGGATGAGCAAACATATGAATAGATTGCTGAGGAAGTCAGGTGCCCCATATTTTGATTAGATGGGGGTTAGCGTTAGCCTTGATTGTGGAAATGCTGCCACGATCTGCGTATTGGAGGAAATTGCAGTACTGAGCAGATCTGAAGAGGGAGCAGAGATCTGCTGTAGCGAGGCACGATTAACAGTAGAGGCCGGGATCTGCAGAACAGTGCAGAGGTCTGAGGAAGTAAGCGATGGAGTGCTGACAGTAGTGTGCAGTGGCCTGCTTTAGAGAGCATAGATCTGCTGAAGCGGTGATCTGTAATAGGGAACTGTGAACTGCCATCGATAGAGTGCGGTGGTCTGCTGCAGAGAGCAGAGATCTGCTGAATGAGGTGGATATTGGCATTTGAGTGTTAAGGCAGTTTTAGATGGGTTCCGGAGATGGCGCTGCCTTTGGGCAGAGATGAAGATTGCGTTGCTCTGAGGCTTCTGCAAAACCTATTGAATTGGTCGGGAGCAGTTTATGAATGTATTATCTATTGGGGGACAGGAGGACACTGACTGTAATGTTGATAATTGTAGGACATGGTTCCGTATCTTACCAGTGGCTCATGTTGATGAAATGATGACTTTGAAAGTTGAATAAAGTGCGTTGATGAAGCTGGTCAGTTTGGAAGAATGGATCGGAGCCAGATGAGGAAGCACGAATCTAGGAACAGGAAGAAGTCACAGGAATGGATGCCTGATCCAGGGAAGCTGGGAGTTAATGTGACTGTAGATTTTGAGCATCTCAAAAAGCAGATAAGCTTGTTGCTTCATGACCAGGTCCTCGAAGGGGGGGGGGGGGGGGGTTGAAAGCCAGCCCAGTGATATATTGATGAAGGTTTGAGGCAGGAGGGTAACTCCTGAGAATCTCGCATAATGACAACGAACAAGCTTCGCAGTGATAGCAAACCGTCTTATGTCGAGCTTGGTGTTATACTGCCACCTAGAGGTTATGATTGGAATTAAACCATTGGCTTTGGTTTGAGTGAAGCAGGGTAGAATACATTTGGTTATTGTGATTAAAATCCCTGTCTACGTAGAACAACATTTTCATATTATTTTTAGATTTGAATAATAAATATATTGGATACATGTTTTAGGACAGTTAGTCGTGTATATGAAGTTAACGCAGTATTTAGATGTCACAAATCGGAGAGTTGACCTTGCCCTCACAGGTTGTGAAAGCGCATCTACAAGAAGTCAGAAGATTACAGTATTGAGGCATGGAGCTCGCAGTGCCTGTTGAAGTTATCTGCTCACCTTGCAACTTACCACTCCCCACAGTCGCTCAATTAGGGCGTTGCTGTGGTAACTATGGTCTGTGAAGTGCCGATGGAAAAGTTGCAGTACAACAGTGTCGTTGGAGCATGTTGTGACCAGTCAAAATCACGAGCCGCCACAGTTAAAACATTGAAGGTAGCTAATGGAAATCCAGGGCAAGATCTTTTGATGGAACTGCACATTGTGCTGGCTCTGGGAGCGGGGGAGGGGCGCCTGATTGACAGCGAGGAGTAAAGAAAGATTCCGCAGACAAAGCTTTGTGGTGGATTTAAATAGAGCTAAAGCAAGGCAAACACTGATGACAGGAATGACGATGTCTTGTCGAAGAAGCTTTGAAAGTTTAGCGGAGGCCAGTCTATCTGATAAAGACGCGGAAAAGTTGAGTAACGTAGCGACGCTTTGGACGGCGCTGTTGCTGCGCTAGAGATTGGATGGAGCAGGAAAGACTAATGTTGGAGCTCCTGGAGCCAAACGGAGAAGCTGAATGATGAGAAGAATCACCGGAACAGGTATGAAAATAATTGATACTATCTTGGGACCGCTGCGCAGAGAAGTGATCTGCAGTGAAAGGCAACAAAGTTTCGACATTAGCGGTGAAGCACGAACTGACGGAGTCTGAGCGTTTGCTACAAAACGAAACACTAGACAGAGAAGGTGCAAGTGATCAGGGCTTAAATAGAAAATAGGTACTAATTAACAGGAAATTAGAAGCCCCCAGCTTCACGCACCCTGAACTACGAAAGCTAACATTTAAAGTCATCATTCTAGTAGTCTTATCTGGTCTACAGCCCTTGGAGAGCTATTCAGGAGAAAGTAAGGTAATAATGGATTGCTGATACTGGAAGGGTTACAATAAAAAATAAAACCCATATGTTTTTGCTAGCAGCATCTGTTTGATAACATATGACAAAATATACTGTGTTGAAATATATATATATATATATATATATATATATATATATATATATATATATATATATATATATATATATATAACGTACTGTATATTAAAAACTCCAGTGTAGTTGTTAATAGGACATGTTCAGGAATGTACCTCCCCAATGCAAATGTAAATTGTTTTGACAGTGTTTTTTTTTAATTATAGTTATAATGTAATAGTGTTTTTATATTGATAAAAGAGCAGGTTTTCTGAGTGGTTCTGTGTTCTGTTGCTTCAATATGGAGTCATAACCATTTTCTTTAAATTTTCTTTTACCTGGCTTTCAGCTTCTCTGCAGTATCCTAAGTGCTGGGACTAGCACCCTTTTTCATTTCATTAAAATGCTTCTGTAAGCCTCACTTGCTCACTCTTTCTATAGATATGTTTAGCCCTGGGCTCACAGGATACTACAGACAAACTCAAAGCAGGTTCAAAGCCATATGAAGGCAGATTTCAGGGACAAATGCAAGTAATTCAGCGTGGGAGCCACATATCCAAGAATCGCAGAGAAAACTTATAAAAGCAATTGAAATAACATTTGAAGCTACTTTCTGTTTTTAATTAGGTCCAATTGGGATTAAAATCTCAAATTCAAAAAAGATCTAGTCAAGATGGTAAAAAACTAAATTATTACAAAACAAAAATAAACTGATAAATAAATAAATAAAAGTACAGTATTATACAAAAGTAACTGTTCATATTACAGGATATATTTTAAGTTGCACAAACCAAAGAATTAAGAAGAAAATCAGTGTCATAAAAAGGTATTATTTACACGAGAAAACAAATGTGAAAAAGCAATAGTCATCTGAAGACATTTCAGTATTTCATCCTTAACAGAAAATAGACAATTACCCATTCCACTCAAAATTAAATGACAGCTTGTGACAGGATGGCGTGTGGTAATGTCAGGCCAGATGTAGGAACCAAAACACACACAGGCAATACTGCAGTGCGTGCGCCGTTTTTATTTAAATACAAAAATAAAATAAAAAGTTCAAACAGTCCTCCCAGGGCGGTAGAGGTGGGAGCGGCAAGTCCGCCTCCCATGGCGGTAGAGGTGGGAGCAGCAAGTCCTCCTCCCATGGCAGTGGAGGTGGGAGCAGCAGGCACTCTTCCTTTGCTCGTGGAAGTACCTGGGCTGTGGACACACCGACTCCCCCTTCTTGGACTGTGGACACACCAACTCCCCCCCTCTTGGGCTGTGGACACAGCAACTCCACCCTCTTGGGCTGTGGACATTTGGGCTCCTCCCAGTCAGGCGCAGGACGTTCAGGATCCTCCTACTCAGGAGCAGGATGTTAAGGCTCCTCCCACTTGGGTGTTGGCCGGGTCTTGTCTATCGCCCAGAACCACTCTGCGGCATCCCCAACCAGGCCCTGGTTCCAGGCCTCCTCGTATTGGGGATCACCATAGGGGCAGTCCTCCCTGTCATGCCCGAACTCACCACAGGAACCACACATGGGGGCCCCTTCAGCCCTCCATTGTTCCTGTTCGGCTGCCCAGTCTGGTGGTCCAAATTGGGTTGACACCACCTCTTAGGCTGTGGCTGCTGCCTCTGCTGCTGCTGCTGCTTTTTGCAGCTCTTCCTCTTTCCTCCCATCCTCTTCCTCATTCCACACATAATAATAAAAAAAAGAAAAAACTGCAGTACCCTTTCCTGGCCTGGAGGCATTGCGATCCCACGCAGGGCACCTGCCATGCAGGAATGGTGTTGTGGTGACATCAGGCCAGATGCAGAAACCAAAACACACAGGCAAGAGTTCAGTTGCAAAACAAGCGGGGCATGCATTGTTTATTTAAATAACAAAAATAAATAAAATATTTAAACAAAAAAAAAACACTTTCCTCACAGCGCAAAATAAAAGATTTAAACAAAAACAAAATCACAAACACAAAATAACCCTTAAGGTCTGACTGGGCAGTAGCCTTCACAGATCCCATAAGTTTTTAGTTTTGTTTTTCTTTTCACCTTGCTCCCTTTCGTTCACTCCTCCGAACTCCCATCCCCAGTGCCCAGAGCTGCAGGCTTTTATATTAGTGACCAAGGGATTAACTAGCTACCAATTATTTATTAATCCTTCAGTCATTCTGCACGAGTTCTCTAATTATTCCTGGCAGAGAACGAGCTTCCAACCTCGCCACTGCCAGAACACATTTTAAGTAAAAACAAAACAATAACAAACCAACATGGTTATGCCGTCATATTTAAATACACTAAATAAATACAAAAACAATAACCACGGCTTTATCCATCATTTAAATACATAATAAATCATAATACAAACAAATAAAAAACAATAAATTGCACAGGGGCAGAGGGGGAGACCCTGTTCTAAAATAAATAAATAATCCTGTATAGGGCTCCTTGCCCTGTTACAAGGCTGTTATCAGAACTGAATTTCAAATGCCCTTCTAGAACAGGCCAGGTGAAGTTCCAGCACAGTAAGCTGTCTTTTTATTTCCCATGAGCTAAAAGTGTCGATAATGGACTTTACAGGGTATCAGCTGAACTGTTTGTAAGGATGAATTATTCATGACTCCTCCTTGTAGTACAATTACTTCTCCAAAAGCAGTTGCGAGGCTATGAGGTTGAAAACGCTCTTCAGATAAAACACACCAGGAAAGGAATCATAACAAATTGAGTATCTTCAAAAGAATTGCATGCACCTGTGCATCTCATAGCAAATTATTGATTCACAGTTACCAGTGCCTAAAAAGCATCTTCTGAAAATAGTAGAAGAAGCATTTTCTAGAAGATCCATATTTACACATGACAAACTGGGAATGCTTTGTCCATTTCTTAATGTGCACACCACAACACCACTGCTGTTGTTGTATGTTGATTTTATTTGATACAGGCCATCAAGCATGGAAAACAAATATATTTTGACAAGCAGGTGTTCTCCAGAAGGGACATGGAATTCAGCACAAAAATGGAACACAAATACACAAAACCAGGATAAAGCTCTTCACCTGGAGTTCTGTCATGCCAACCTGTAGCTGAAATAAGTCTGTCAGGATGTCCATTAACCTGTTGTGGTTCATTATAATGTAGCTGCCTTCTGATTAATTATCATATTAAAACAAAGAGAAGAACATAATGAAACTTAATGAAACATTGTATTTGGAAATGCTATTATTGCTTGATGCAGGGGGATTCTCTTTCTCTTTGAATGTGCTGTATGAGTAACATTATTCTTTTTCAGTTTAACCCACTTGTAATTAGAAGCCATCCATTCAAGACAGCTAGTATGTATGGCCTTTACTGGATGTGACAAACAATCGAAACCTTTCGCTCTTAGAAGCTAAGAAGACCATTAGGCAATCACCACATCTCAGCTTTTATTGCCTTCTGTTTCATCATCCATCTTAAAATAATTGCAAATCAGCATCCTCGTTTAACACAGGGATCAACGAACTATAAACATCACCTTAAAAAAAAAAGTCACTTACTAATACCCTAAAGCAACAGCAAAAATACACAGATTTCATTATATTAATCTTATTGTTGGACCATCTGTGGGTTACAGTTTTAAGGTTTTCTACCTTGCCCTTTGATTATGTGTAGCAGTGCAGTATCACAGCTTTTATTTTTTTGTGATTGTATTTGTAAAACCTACTTGATAAATTATCTATTGTATAATATCTATATATATAATATATTATATATATATTATATACTATATATATATATTATATAATTTACTATATTATATATATATATATATATAATATACACACACACACACACACACACACACACACACACACTGCCTAATTCTTCATCCTGGTTATTGAAGTATTTAAGCTTGCTGGGTGTATAGCCTTTTCCATGAATGCTTTTTAAGTTGCATCTTCTCCTCCTCTGGCCTCTGTTTCTTTTCATGAACAATGGAAGGAAAAATTAAGGGCTTGATTAGCAAACATCCCTGGTTATGCGGGTCAACAGACCTGGACAATGCTTCCAATGCATCCCCGTTACTTTTAACAATTTTTGGGTAAATACAGAGTTTCTCTCTTTGCCTTTGGGGGGCTTAGTGGGGGTTCATGATGCAAAAGTTTAACAAATGAATACGCATCACCAAGGAAATACTACTACTACTACTACTGCTAATTTGAATTCTGAATTCTTCTCTCCAGCTGTCATTTGAGTAGTAGTAGTCTTAACTCAATAAACGGTTTTCCAGATACATGCAAACATGTAATGTGTGATATACAGATGGACAAATATACAGAGAGACAGACAACCCATGTAAAGGGTTAATGAAAAGATTATTTCTAAACTATGACTGAGGGTGCAGCTGTATGTGGGCAGTGTATGCTGCCAGAATGTTTTATTGACGGAGAAACGGCCAATAAAATGAGCAGAACTGAACTCACCTGACCTGTTGCATGTAACAGCAGTCTGGTCAAGAAATTGCTGATGCACAGATAAGCCAGCAACTGTACAAATGGTATAAAATAGCAGGCAGTTGGAGGTGTATTTGAGAAGCATGTACGACCGCCTCCACTATGTTCCCATTACCAAGGATCTCATCCCCTGCAAGGGATAATTAACCCAAGTGTAACAGGGATCCGCACTGGCTCAGCGAGTGCAGGTGCTGCTGTTTCAGGTTCAGGGTGAGTTATTCCAGGTTTGAATCCTGCAGGTTCGTTCGCCTCTTCACAATCCATCACCACTGGTCAGGCCCCCGTCAAGTCCAGACAGAAACTTCCCAGGCTGGACCCTTGCCCCCAGGTAATCTCTCTCACAGAGGTTCAGCGGGTTAAAAGCTTGACAGAGGGAACAGAGGTTATCCATTGATAGTTAATTCTTCTGACTGAGAAGTGAGTTGCAGCATTGAGGCGGTGTTCAAATTGGGCAGAAGAAAAGCAGGAAAAAGAAATAGATGAAAAAAAAACATGAACTATTTGCAGTAAATACACAACAGTCATTTATAACATATCTTACATTTTGGAGATACATAGTCTCAGTAATTAATATGTTTTTAAAAAAATCAATGTTAAAATGTATATGTAATAAACTGTGTTATACACTGCAAATACACAGTACATTATTGACTATTACATGAAACTGTGAAATAGTTGTATAATTGTGTTGGCCAAGTAAAACCAGGAAGCCTACATCTGCTTTCACTACCAAAGCTCAGTGTTAGGATGGTCTAAATTGCCTTTCCAGGGGCAGTCATTGTTATGAGCAGGCATTATTACCCTTCACTTTTTATAAAGTATATCATTTTATAGGAATTCAGAACGATTGGTATTCCACATACTGATATAAGACAGCATGGGATTTTATATATATATATATATATATATATATATAAGATATATATATATATATATTTTTTAAACTGAGGGATCCCGCTCAGTCTACTGAATACATCTTTAATAGCCCGTGTGTAATAAAGAATGGCTCTTCCCCCCTTTCTTTGCCCTTATACATAATATCTGATGTTTCGGTTTGCATTCATGAGTTTAACTGATCTCATATATGTTGTTATTGTATCGGGTGTCCACAAATTCCTGTTACCCCCAATGTATTTTTTCTACAGTACACTGACCAACAACTGAAACATGTGGAAGAATGATGATAACAGTATTTAGAAGTGCTTCATTGTGTTCAGTACAAGTATTTAACTGTATTTAGACATCCAGAGGAACGATGTGAGGGCCAACATTTTCATGGCAGATAATGATTCATCGCCATGTTTGGTGCGACATCTTCCGTAACATGGTTGGAGTGTCGAGATGAAGTGCATCTCTGGCAACTTGCTTCAGCTCAACTCACCAGCAACAGAACAAATTAGTTGTAGGAAAAAAAAAAACATGGGGGTAACATGACTTTGTGGACACCCTGCATGTACAGTGTATCTGAATTATCTTAACATTTTTTTTTACAAAATGAGGGAAATGCCATGATTATTATATTTTACACACATATGCCAATTTATAGGACTGCTTATTGTGTATTGGTGATGCAAAACTTTTGGCCATAGCATTCAGTTTGTATTTCTGTGTGTATACCTGTATGTGTGGAGAGGCAAACAGGAAATTAAAAAAGAGCAGGAATTGCACTGCTGTCTAAAAGCAGTAACGGGGACGTTTTTGAGATAGTCCAGTATCAGGAATCGTGCTGTTACATAAACGTAGGGTTGTCAGATTGCTGTGTAGTCTTTCTGTTGTGATGTGCTGTCAATGACAAGATAATCCCCACACAACCACCACGGCTTTTCATGCTTTGCAGCTTTGGTCTCTGAATATACTGTTAGATTTCACATAATTTGTGTAATAAAATAGACTGAATTTATCTGTATTCAGCAGTAACCGCACCAGGAGTAGGAACATTTAGAAATAGGCCATTTTAACAAGAAATTTGAAAGACTCAATTGAAAAGTAACAATAACAGTAAAACACTATCATTCTAATGCTGACACTTTGAAGGAAGAAGAGTTGTCAATGGTTATGTTCACAACGAGGGAAAAACAAGACCGGTGCACTGTTGGATAACATTTAAAATGTACTTAATATTTGGGATGGTTTACAACAAACTTGTCTAGTGGCCATCATTATATTTTAATTGAGTGGGGCTAACCTAAATAGTTATAATTAAAAAATACATTTGGGATGCACACTATAATAAAATAAATATAATATAAACGTATTGTTAACCCACAGCAAAGCAAGTTAGCACATAGCTAGCCTATTATAATGATTCTGTTTAATGGAGTGTTTTTTTTTTTTGTTAATCAATTTTATCTCAGAGGCAGATCTTCCATTCATTATTTTTTCTTTAATTCAGTGGCATCATTTGCATAATTGTATATGTTGCGTTGCAACTCCTATACTGCATATATCAGGGATAGCATTTATAGTAGAAATAAATAAACAGCAGTGTGCTTTATCAGGGCAGTTCTGTAGTCACTCCTTCGCAAAGGAGTACTTGTATTACATGGGTTAAAATAGACACCTATAATTCTCAAGTCACTCATGCATTCACAGAGAGAATTATTGAACCTGGTAAACACTTGTAATGCAGCAATCACTCGAGCATTCATAGAAACTGAGCTCAACACACAAATACATTTTGGTTACTCAAGCCCTCAGCAGTGAGATTCGTCACACAATTGTAATTTGAAAGTTTTTTTTTACAGTACACAGAGATAGAAATCAGTTTCAATGTGACACATTTGAAATGTTGCAGTTATTTAGTATGATCTTCTTTTAGAACCACTGCATGTTTTTCCCCCCTTGCCTCGTGAGTAATTTTTTCCTTGACAGTACTGTAATGGAAAATGCATTATTATTTTGGACCAAACAGTATTATTCAGGCATCACATCAACTTTCGGTATTGCATTTGTTACAGCAGTATTTGCTTTCTGTATCAATAGACAACCTTTAATTGTACAGGTTGTTAAAAACATGGCACTGCTTCCTTACCCAGGCTTTACACCTTTTAAGGGAAACATTTTGTTAATATTAAGTTATAAGTTATACATTCAACGACTGAAGTTTAAGCAAATATGTGCTTATTACATCTTATTATTGATAAACATATCATTAGAAGTAGTTGTATTGATTCAGTATAAAAATCTTAACTCCATCTCAGATTGTAGTTCCACTTAATTAGGCTAATAAACCCTTTGGCTTAAGGTAAATATACATTTATTGCAATGTTTAAAAAAATCTAATTTTATTTTACCTTGCACATAAAACAAGACATTATGTAAAAGCTTGTTTTTTTTTATCGCTGTTCACCTATGTATTCTCTTATTTGCTAAGCAGTCTGTCTATTTGTTTAATCCCTCACCAGCTTGCAGCTGCTCCTGTCCCCTGGAATTGTTGGTATTTGATCAGCTCGACATATTTTCTCAGGTGGTGACCATGAGACTATGAGCACAGCATTCAACATGCACAGTATATATTCCAGTTCATTGCACAGACACAAGGTTGCAACCTAGTTCGATCTGTTTCTTCTAGAAACATGGAGAGATGTGCATGCCCAGCCACAGAAAAGATTTTTGCAACTATTTTTATGCAACAATAATCCAAACCATAACACATAAAAAAACATTGAACAATTCCCTCAGAAATACGTGTCGCACAAACGTGAAGGTCTGTATTTGTCGACAAGGATGGCTGGTGATTAATGCAAGTGAGGATGATAAAATATGTAATAAATAAAATGACCTTCCTCTCACAAACATTAAGGAGGCTTTGTGGTATAAATACCACATACTAAAATACACTAGTGAAGCCAGTCCTATTTGGCTGTTATCCGAGACATATTGTGTGTTTGATTGAATGAATTATGCAGAAGATAAATATGATAGATTACGACTACCGAGGCTATGTTGTTGCATTGCTCCCTGTACACAGTGAAACAGGAGGGCCTTTCCAAGACTGTTTGGTCCATTGGTTGTTTAAGTCTTGTTTTCTGTGGAGGAACAGTCACGTTAGCCAGATACATCCAGGTGTTGACTACAGGGCTGTTTACTGGGTTTCAATGAATGGTGGTGCACCAGTACATGCAATGTTTTGTCACTCAGTGGAAAGAGACCTCGTGGCCTAGTAAATTATCGGCTATGAAAAGGCTCCTCCTTGAATTATGGAACATACTGTACCAAAGAAGAAGACTGACACTCATTCAACTGAAGCCTGATAGGTATGAGCTGATGCTAGCTGCGTTGCCTTTGTTGCTCTACTGTATTCCAGGCAGAATAAACATGTCTTTGAAAAGCATTTTCTTTTATACATCTGAATCTTCCAAACTGAAGCAAAGGTTTTTGACACAAGGAGAGGGTGACCATTGATAATGTTGCTAGTAAGAGTTAAGAAAATTGATTTTAAATCACCGGTCAGCACCACTTTAAATGTAATTTCCAGTCTCAAAATCCTGAATAGATTTACCCAAAATACATTTAATTTTCATAATCAAAATTTATTTTGATCTTCTGGGTTTTCTACCTGATGGTAATGCCCTCTAATTACAGTCCTATTGCTTAAGTTAATGTGACAAAACATCTTTAAAACAGTCCAAAAACTTTGATTTCACAGAAACTTAATTTATTTTAGGATGTATTAAAATAACTCATAAGTTAAAGCGCTGGAAATATATGCGGAGGATTAGTGTGTTCCAAATTCAAGTAATTAAGAACACAATTTCTTGTTCTGACTAATGAGAATGGAAATCCCAACACCATGTTATGTAAGGGGATGATCCTTTAACCATTACTTGAATATACAGTTGTCAATTAACCAGTTAATTAATAAACTTAACATTTCATATCCTTGGAACTTGAGAAAACAATTGAGTGATTAACTAAAGCAAATCTCATCTTTACCCTGCCCTTCTTGGGAATAAACAATGGAAATGCATGAAATGAAATAGCATACTTAAACACAACCTATATAACATGTGTACAATATTATACAAGCTATCATTCTAGAGAGAATGAATTGAAAGCATGGTCCTGTGGGTCTTTCATTTCTACATAGAAATAGACTGATGCTGTTGACTGAGTACATATGTGGATTGGGACTCCCTTATACAGATATTTAAAAAATCAATCTAAATCTAAATTATTAGTATGAGTATTAGTAATTAGTACTGCAAAATTCACACATACAGATTTCAGTTTGACACTGCAAACTCCATAAACTGAGACAGTTACAGAGGCACCCCAATCTGATAAATGATCAGGAAGTTCAGTGTCATCTGATAGCAAGTTTACAGAGGTAGTAAGTTTAGAAAAGTGTCAGTTACCTTTCAAGCATACATTAACCATGTTAGCCGCAGATCAATGTCAGCTTTTTACAGCGTCTTTCTTGTCTGTCAAGAGTTTCTCTGCAGTCCTCATATTTTGTCATGGTTTACGTTGTAGAGGATCTGCATTAGCAACGCAATGGTCCAGAGCTTTCCAAAGTCAAGATATCAGAATCCCTGTCAGCCCATAACGAGATTTACAACAATCTTCATGTGAAAAAGATAGCGGCTGCCAAAGTACATGTTCAGTGAAACATTTCAGTGGATATCAATTTTTCATCGAAGAAGAACTTGAGTGGAAAATACTTGGAAAAATACTAGGGTCTTGGAAAACAGATACATTTACAAACTGAGATGTATTATGTTCTGTTCAGTAGATTCAGTGATAAAAAAGAACAATTAAAAATGTGTTTTGCCATGAATTTTCTAACCACATCATAAATATGTTTTGAAAATACATTGTAACAGATTTTTAAGGTACAACTTTAAAAAAATACGGAGTGTAAGGAGCAGTGTAGTTCAGCTTTCTGAAAGGTGACTGAATCATGGCATCAGTGATCCCATTTTTTCATTAAGATGTTCTGCAAAGTATCTCTTTAAAAATGGTTTCAACAGCCTGAGGATTTAAAGGGCAACATATATAATCCATACAGTATCTTTCTGGTTGTACAGAACTAGCAATCCAGAGCATTCAGGTCACAGCTTCACCTGTTGCAACATACATTTCCAAGCATGACCTGTTCCAATTTATCATGGTTAGTGAAATGAAAACTTTTGATTAACTTAAAGGCCAGGGCAGAGAGAATTTCCACAGATAAGATTTATTTATGGGAACTGTGCACTGAAATCAGTTTGAACATTCACATATTGCATCAAGTAATATAATAAATGACATGGTGTACTGTAACACCCACATTGTCCAAATGTGGGTGTAATAATCTGGACACATGTTGTACAATCGACCTGTGACATGTATATATATATATCCTATATATATATATATATATCATTATAAATATATATATTATATATATTTGGTATGGTGATGGTTCCTAAAAGTGTTTTACCTCTGAGGAGAGGGGAATGTGGGAATTGCTGAATGATCCCATTCCAACAACTGCTCAACTGGTTTCAGATTAAGAGTAGGACTTGGTAACATGTTCTGGCATAGGATTTTGGGACTTAGAACAAAAAAGAGATTTAACAAACAAACACCTTATTTATATGCAAAACTGCATCAATTTACAGGGCCCTGAAACTGCTCAAGGTCAGTGTGAGTATTACGTTGACTCTTGTGATATACCAGCTGCATCTATTTCTGCCAACCACATAGAGCAGGTTTTTCTATTGTTTTGGAAGCAACAATCATAACACTTCATGCCATTGGGGCAATTTCCATGGAAAAAGAAAAGTAAAGCTTTTTTTCACTCCATGTTTTCCTTCGTAGGTATGATAGATGCTACTTAAAGCTAGTGTGCAATGAATTGCATCTTATTGCTAAGGGTCAGAATAGCCTCTAACCTTGCTTATAAAGCAACTTAACTATAAAGCAGTCCAATGGCAATAATCTGAAACATTGAATAAATGGTGTCACATAAAAAAAATGATTAAAAAAAGCACGAAGAGGTCTCTAAACCCCTCATACTGTATGTTTTCTTTCCTCTATTCGGTCAAAGAAGCTTGCTAATAAAGAATTGCTTGGCACGGCCTTCAGCTACAGTAGAAAGTTGCTCGAGGTTACCTCATAAACAGGATTTTCACTTCTGAAGTCTCGTAAGCATAATGTATGACTTCTGGACATGTTTCCAACAGTGTTTGGTCAATTGCACAGCCTTCTAGGTTAAGACAGCGATTTACCCCCCTTTAAAGTCATACAGTGTTTTAGACGTGCATTTCCAATGGTGTGTGGTATGTGCGTGGTCTCTGCATGCTGTGACACCACAATAGTGACTGTGGAGAGAGAGTAATGACTTTCAGAACTGTGTGGAAACCCGGCCATTGTTAACTATCGCGTTCCATTTCAATATGAATAGCAGTGCATTTGACCCCATTATTTCTGATATTAGGCAAGTTACCTGCAAAGTGACAGGTCTCTTTTTTAAATTACACATGCAATTCTAGTTTTATAACAGTAGTTACAACTGTTGGTGAGTGGCCTTTTTTTTCATGAATGCCAATCCTGTGCCGGACATAGACTCCTCCTTGTAATGCAAATACTTTTTTGCACATTCAGACGTTTTTTTTTTTTTTTTTTTTTTTTTAATGTTCATATTAAACTTGTTGGGTCTATTTACATTTCTGATAGGAGGGGTGTCGGACGAATCATAGAACAATAAGGGAAACCTTTGTGATCTTGAAGACTTTGCATATGTTTGCCTTAGCATTTCAACCAAACCTCCTTCGAGTAAGTCTTATCAAAGAGCAAATACAGGGTGCAATACTTAACACATAATGCAATATGGATTTGTGAGGGATACAACTTAATATAGGTAAAACTAACAAGTAATTTAAGTTAAAGCAATGTATTGCAAGCAAAATTGGGTCCAATGTTTCCCAAAAAACATTCAGCCTAACACGCAAAACTGCATATCATTAATATGTGTTGGAAAGTTGTTAGGGAATGAGTAATTTGACAAGGAACTTGCTAAATTTGAATTTGGTTGCCTCCAACCTTGGTTTAAATGAAAACCATGAAAACCATGACACACGGGAATCAATAATATACAGTATATGGGAAATGGCGTATATGTATGTATATTTAATCAACGACCTGCAGTTTGAAGCATCAGCGAGCCAGTACAACGAAACTTCTTTTTTTTTATCACATTAGTGAAGACTAGAAATACAAAATTAGTTTTGAAAGGCAGATGTGTAATATATAGTCATGGTGTTTTGTGTTTCAAAGAAAGAGTAATTTGTGCATGTCTTTCCTTATTAGAGTTCGTTATGCAAGTTTCCTGACTTTATATACATCATTAGTGTCCTTCATGTCTTTTCCATCAATCATAATTTAGGTAAAAATCCATCACCATGATTTAAATGAGATATAGCTAATGAAAAAACTCTATTTGATGTGTTCTTCTATTCACGGTGTAAGTCTCAATGCAGTTTTCAAAAGATGCTCATCATTCATTATTACAGGAAATAGCTAATCCAAGTGTCGTTCTCCTCCACTGTCAAGGTGACAATATTTGGATTCCTGATCATTTTATCGGGATCAGCAAGTTTTGACCCTGCATCATGTCTTTAGCCAGCAGACCGTAACACACACCTGGTTGCACAGAACTACTTGAATCTGCACAGAACCAAGAATCTGAATGACTAGAAAGCCAGCACTCTGAATGCGGTTCACATGACACAGGATGCATTTGCACTAAAACACATTTTCTCACTGAGTTCCCTTTCTTTTCCATCCTGAGGTGTTGCAGTGGCTTGAAGGTTTGTATCCTGGATTAAGCAGGGTGTCTAATTTTTGCATTTACACAACTCTGCTTACAAAACTAGTTATATGATATTAGTAACTCGAGGCATTCTAATATTTCAACTAGTCTTCAAAGAAAGTATTTCAAACTCCAATACACCACAAAAAAGTAACAGCATTTGATTAAGAAATGTATGATCTTGAGTTGAACTGCAATACTGTTAAAAATAACAATTCCGGGCCATAGAATATAATCAATAGAAATAAAGCAGAAATGAATCTGCTTACCAAATGTCTCTGCCAAAAGGAAAATGTCTGACCACAATCTCCTTCCCATAAACAACCCTCTCACAAACAAGGTCATCTATTTTTAGGGGTGATTTTTATTGTGATACAATCAGTTTATCCAAATTGAAATATGGATGCAAAGGTACCACTCAGAATAAATTAGCATCAACTTCTGTATTATGAACAGGCACTGGTCTTCATTTGGTTTGCTACATCCTTTGCAAATATGTTGTATTTGAAAAATGTGTAGTCGTAGGGTTGGATATAAGACTACATCAGTCAGAATGCCACGGATGTGAGCCAGGATGAGATTCACCTAGCTCTAATTTAATGAGAGGCACCTTCCTCTGTCTCTGTCTCCTGTCTATCACTCAGCAGCGAATGCATGTATCCACATAGTGGACTGCTACACAAGCATTAATACCCTGTATCTTTCTAAACAATGGATTTAGTGGCACACCCTTGAATCTCAAAACAATAATTGTGTGAATATAATAATTGTTATAGCTGTGTATAATGGTATTTAGAACAGGATGAATTCAATCGGAATCTGCCCTTACTCTATATATTGTGGTAGTGGTTGACGATCAAGGAAGACAACAGCAGGAAAACATTTACAGACTTTAAACGCCTTTTCTGCACTTTTATAATCCACAACACAATCAAAATAAAGCAAAACACACACAAAAAAAGCCTATCTCCATTTAGAGACCTAGACTAAACAAGACAAGTTTTTTCCCAGTATCCCAAAACACCAGCTACTTTACAACACACAGTTGTTTAACATTTAAACTACAAATACTCACATATTTCTTTCTACACACAGTACTTCCTTCTGTTCTAAGCTCCCTGGTAGTCTCTCTCTAACGGAGCTTCAAGATCTCTTTTTACATCATGTGGCTGTTCCCAGATAGCACCAATTATATAATTTGGGAACAGCCTCATTCTCACATGTATTTGGCAGAGATAGGAATTAGGGGTGGTTATTGGGACTGAGGATCTGTATTGTAATATATTGCGATGCTGAAGATATTAGGGATATATTGTGATACATATTGGAATTCAACGCTGAATTATGCTGATGTTGATTTTTTTCTACCAGAATAAATCTGCATATATAAACTGTGCTTTTTGTTATTTTTATGAAATTTTAACTATTAGAATGTATTATGATATCCCATAAAGTGTGCATATTTACTTTGTATATCTAGGGTTTATGTCACAACTGTGTCCTCGCCAATTACCATTAAAGAAAACACCCATTATAGCTCATAATGTAATTATTAACCATAAAAAACACAATACCTTAATAAGAACTAGCGATTCTGGCTTAATTATCCCTATATTCATGATGAAAAGAGATTAACAATTAAAATTATGTATGTTAAAGTGTTTCAAATCAATTATAAATGTGTATTTGTTAAAAGACAAAAAGAAACCTAACAATCCAAATTATTATTACATTTATTTATATTCTAAAGGAAGAAGAATAAAGGTTAGGCTTCATAGCTGAAAACATATGTATAAAGAAGAAACAAAATAAAACATTCAAGGAAAAGTAATGCATTGTTAAATGTTCATAATTAATCCTTGATGTGCTCTCTGGTCATAGAGTTCTGCATTAGTGAAGCAGTTTTAATAGTTCATCATGCATTATTTGACTGAGTCACACATTATACATGCGCCAGCTTCCACGTGGCTAAGTACGCATGTACAATGTTCCATCTAGTTGCATAGACGCACATTACGTATTGTGACGATATCAATATCATGGCTTCAGTTCATTTACTGGTAAACACATAATATAAGTTTGATACTTATTCTGTTGGTGTGATGTTTAAAACAGTCTTCTTAACACGATCATCCTCTCTGTAGAAGTTAGACGTACAGCAGCACAGCGCAGCAACTGACTGTAGGCAAAAGCTTTGGTCGTTCCGGGGGGGACCAATTTTCTCCGGGGAAGCTTTGAAGATTACATCATTGCGTTTTCGTTAAAGAACTTCGGAGTTTGATGAGTTAACAGCAATGAGATGTTTTGAAGAAAGAGCAAATCCAGCGAGTGAATCAAAACAGTGTGAATCCAGAGAGAAGATAGAGAGAAAATCCTTGTTTTGAGCTTAAATAACATGATCTATAGGCGTTCCCTTGTACTGTAAACAAATCCTTGTCGGTCCTTCCATTGGTTCACAGTATTTGATAGACAGTTGCGTGTCAGGCAAAAAAGGTGTGTTAGAAATGGAATGGATCTATTATTTTGTTATCAAAGGATTTTACATTTATCATTTAAACCTCCTATTCAATATAACTTCAGTTACATTCATTGGAAAAGCATACAAATTTCAGTTTCATTCTCTATATAAAACATATCATAAAACAATCAAAGGATAATATTTAAAAATAGTTATTAGTTTATAATATTCATTTAAAACACAATAAACACTTCAGATCTATTGGGCAACTTACTTAAAATAACTATTAAACTCATGTCCACAAGTTATGTAATTAAAAATGATTCTTAAAGCATTTTAACTAATTTTTGACCAAATAATGGCATAAGTGCACTGTAGCTTGTATGCACCTGATGTATCACATTTATCTGCCACAGACCTGTGAAAACAGTTCACTCACAATTTTTTTTGTATTTTAGCCATGACCCAATTACATGCTTGCTCTCCCAGCTATCCTACATGCTACACCTAAATGCTGCATGCACACAACCAAACAAACAATTTACAGATACTAGACAACCAAGACTACCAATTGACATGGACCACTTGAGAGCAGTATATCGCTACTTCAGCACATGTGATTATCCTGAAAATAAAATTGAATACATTTTAAGTTATTGAAGCCGACTCGTATTTTTGAAGACGTACATAGACATTTAAATAAATGATAAACGTTGTACACACACACACACACACACACACAGAGAGAGAGAGAGAGAGAGAGAGATCAAAGAGCCAGCTGTCCAACATTTCGTTATGTTGTAGATATCATTCTGAAGGGAGCATGTATTGAGACCTGTTGATTTGGAGAAATATTGTAGATGCTTTAGCACTTAAATTTGATTATTTCTAATCTTTCATTTTAATTGGTACGGTAGTCTTAGTTTCTGAGCTACTGCATTATTGTCTGACTTGAGTATTTATACATGCATATGAAAGAAAAGGTTTTAAAAAATTGTACACAAAAGGTTTAATATATATATATATATATATACACACACACACACACACACACACACACACACACACACACACACACATACATTATTTGGAATTGTTTAAATAATAGTAGAAATGTGAATACCAGAAAACACAATTTGTATTAAAGAAAGAAAAAATAAATATATAAAAATTACATCACTTAGTAGTCTGTGTTTCTAAGAGATGACCAGTATAAAGGGCAGAGATTGTTTTCCACAACATGTCAGGAGTGTCAGTGGTCTTTTCAAGGGCTGTATTACAATGAATGCTTTTCTAATTCTTTTGAGTAGGTTTTAGCTCATTGTTTTTAAAAACATTCATTTAAAAACATCCATGCATTGAAGTATTTATTGTAATATTACCTTTACTTTTGCTTATCTGTCAGGTAAGTACCTGTATATCCCTGATTTCTTACTCCTTCCAGGAGCTGTGAGAGAACCCCCTCCCAGAAGTGGTGTGGAGGTCTACTGCAGATGCAGGAGACTATGCAAGATTGCAGTGGAGCTGACAGTGGAATGCGGGAGGTGTGGCGAATGGTTCCATGGCCAGCGTGAAAATCTACAGCCAGATGACCTCATAAGTATGGAGGTGTATATGTGCTCCAGTTGCAGAGTTACACATGGATAAGTATGATAAGTACAAGTGTAACAGATTTATTATTATTTTGTTTTTTACTGTATATGTTTTTTGTAAATTGTATACTAAGCATTCTAGCTTGGTATATTGTACCAGCAGTAACATCTGATAATGCCTATCAAGCAACATTACCATAATTACCGCTATTAACATATGTACAGTAGGGCATTGGTAATAGGGCTCATTATCATCAGTGTTTATTTTTGATGAGCGCACAAAATACTTATTTTCAAGATTATTTTTTTTTTGTTCAGCAGATCCTGATTCTGTATTGAGTCCTGTTGAGTTGGAGAAATACTATAGATCCTGTAGCACTTAAATCTGATTATTTCTAATTTTTCATTTTTAATTGGTACGGTAGTCTGAATTATTGCCTGACTTGAGTATTTCCGGGGCAGAGATATCAAATGTAATTGGATGTCAGTTATAGCACCCACATTGTTTAATGTATTTATTGTAAAACAGCTGGGGTTCACTGTATTTAAGTGAAATTGTGCCAAAATAAGGTGTGTAACATGATATAAAAGTCCAGTAGATGTAATTATGAAGTAATAAACAACTTCACGTTCTACATCTTTCAGTCATTATATGTGATGCTTCAATTTCAAATTCGATTTCCATTCCTATAAACTGATTAAACAATTACATACTATAAAAGTTAAGAGTAGGAAATGTCTATATGCTTTACTGATAACATATGTCACTATAAATTGTTAATGTCATTTTTAGAGAGGCAGCCTCTTTAAAGTCATTCTTTTTTGTGGGTTGTGTGAGAAGGCATTTTAAAGTTCTGTTAACCCTACTACTAACACCCCACTCCATAGGTCAGGACCTTGACGTGGTGAGGGTTTTTTTTTTTACCAAAGCTGACCTACACTATAGGTTTGTTTTCACCACTGCTTACGCATGAAGTCCTGGACAGCACTTTACAATGGAAATATGCAATCTGATCATGTACTTGTTTTATTGTGAAGAATACAGAAAATAAAGTTTGTTTCATTTTTCAACATGTTGTGCCTTTTTTTTGTGAATGTGTTTCTGATTCTGACTTCTTTACACCTGATACACAACTCACTACAATGATGGAGTTCAGGTTTCTGCTCACCATGCAGTGCTCTGTTGAGGGTTCAGCAGCACCAAGGCTGGACAGGGCAGATCTAGATTGACTTCTACTCTAGCATTTACACAAGTTTGATATGCTGTATGCTTAATTAGATAAGAGCCTGAATTATACACACTAAAGTCAGGGACGATATGTAGTGGTTAACATCACATTGCTTATAGTTCCAAATTTATACTTTTGAGTGTTCGAAGTTATGAAAGAAACATTCTTATTTTATTGCCTATAATTTGGCTTCATACATATTTAAGAAATGCATATACAGTATTACTGATAACAAAGGAACTTACTATAGCAAAGTGTCAGAGACAACAACCAATTTGTAATTCTCCTTTGAGAACTGAAGGGCTCCAAGATGATGCTAATGATCAGACAAACACTGTAGGAAGTGGCAACATATACAATGAGGGTGTATTACTTCATTTGTTAAACTAAGACTAAAGTGCTTGCAGATTTAGTGCAAGACCATGCATGAACATTGCTAAAGATTAAATCGTCTGACCTGTAGATTAAATCTTTTGACCTATTCATTCTTTTAACTCAATTTTTGACATTCCCTACATATTTCTCACAATCTACAATGAAGCTACTGTATAACCTATACTAATCATACTGCCCTATTGGAGTAAATAACAATATTTGTTGATCACAAACTTATTGGCACCTTTTCAATTAAAGTCTGTGTAAGTTAAGGTTAGTCTTAATTGAGCTAGTTAAAACACTATTCATCAATTAGAAAACAGGGATCGGCAAGGTGTCCGTGGTAAAAAGTCTGAGGTCCGTGGTAATTTATTTTAAAAAGTACGATTTACATTCTCTGTTGAAAAAAGACATGATTTATCTATGGACATATTGCAATTAAGATGCGAACATGCTAGATTTGGGCTCTGCTTCTCCCGGTAAACTGACAAAGGAAATATTCTACCGTAACTATGGTTACTGCAGAATCTTGATGACACTGAACCGTCTACTGAAGCCGTGTTATACAATCCGATTAAGTGTTGGTTACGTTCACGTTGTGCACTGTTTTCTTTTTCTTAACACTGAAAAAAACATGGCGTCGAAATTAAAAAAAAAAAGATCGTTCAACCCGGTTTGGGAAAGAGAATATTTCATTTTTGAAAGACCCACAGATTATTTTATGGAGTGCGCAAGATGTGGCCAAGTAGTCAAACAACTCAAGTCAACAGTAGCTCGCGACCATGCTGAAAATGGCGCAAAAAAATATACTTCAAACATGTCGATTGTAGAGAAGGATAGATTCATCAAGGAGGCCAAAGCCAACAGAAGAAGACAGGTAAAGTCAATGACCGACTTTGTTAACCGCAATCTCAAAGATGCACATAATGATCTTTGCCTTGCCTACAGTTTAGCAAAAGCCAAACTGCCATTTACAGCAGGCGTCGTTTTCAAAGAAATGGCTGAAAAAATTGACCCAAACGCTGCTCTTTTTCAAAGACTGCATTGCAGTGCAAAAACTGTGTCAAGAAACACCGAGGATTTAGGTGGCTATCTTTACAGTGAAACTGTTCAAGCAGTTGCCACTTCTCGCATCAATGAATGTAGCGCTGCAGAAAGAGAACTCAAATCTATACAACGCATAATGTCCTCTGAAGAAATACTGCAAGGTAATTTTGAAGCCGTTTAAACAGCATTCAAATAAGGATTCCACACGGGAGTCTTTCATAACTACAAGCAACCTGTCTATCCCTAGTGCCAAGGTCACAGAGATACTGAGGGAGTGTGAGGAGCAGCACTACTTGCCAGAAGCGGAGATTGCTAAGGTAAAAGCAACGTTCATTGAATATGCAAATAAACTTGAACAGACATTCAAGTCCAGGTTTCCTGAAAAAGAGCTGGTGAAATGCATGCTTTATTTGGACCCCTGCAACCAAAAGCCACCAGTCTCAGAAATTCAAAAACTTGCTGCAAGATTTATAATGCACATTAACTCAAGCAAAGTTAAAATGCAATATAAATTGTACTGCGAGGATGAGGGTGTGAAGACACTTTTCAACTCAGACTGCTGTGGCAGTGACGTTACCAAATTATGGTGTATTTTGTTTAAGTCAAGTAGTGAGGATGAACACAGTGAACTAGCAAGGCTGTCACTTCTTTTACCGACACTGAGCCCTGACACCTGTTGCTGCGAACGAGGCTTCAGCCACATGAACTCAATTAAAACATCCGCAAGAAATCGCCTTGAGAACTGTCGTGTTGATGCATGTCTACCTATTGCAACTGCAACAACAAGCACAAATGACTTCGATGTAGCTGCGGCGGCAAGGTACATTCAAAAACAGTAAGTGAGTTGAATTTATTATTATTATTATTATTATTATTATTATTATTATTATTATTATTATTATTATTATTCCTAGATTACTACTGTAGCTATGTACAGTTGTGCTGATCTTCATTGATATTCGTGTGCTTAGCTCCTCTATATATATGGGAGAATGTGCTTTAAATCGGACTGTGCTCTGCTGTTTGCTATACACCCCCCGTGTCCGTCAAAACAAAGGAGTTGGATCTAGATGTGAGAAAACCACTTGTTACAATAACTACTATAGCAGCAGGGGAATCGATACAGAGCGTTGTGGGGGAAAAATTGTAATATCGAAAATCCACAATAATCACGAAGGATTTGAATTCTAATTCAACTGAAACGATGGAAAGAAGTGGACGTCCCACGAAAATTACGACTATAGCATGTAGAATTGTTCGAGCAGCTCGCAAAAATACACAATTAACAGCAAAGGATTTAAAGAAACATCGGGCATAGCAGCGCATGAAATAACTGTACAGTGCCATCTAACACAAAGGATTATACGCGACCTTAAAGTTACATTTGATTACAGTTGTGATCATTTAAGCTGTCATACTTTATTTGTCTTTATTTGTCAAAAGGTATTTATGACATAACTTAAACCAGCCATATAATATGAAATATAATTCCACTGTTAAATCTCTTTAATAATTTTTAAATATACATAATATATATATATATATATATATATATATATATATATATATATATATATATATATACTACAGTTTGTGGTAAATACATTTTTTTATGTACAATGTTTATTTGTACCGTAATTAAACAATATTTAATGTATTTTATATTTACTGCAAAAGTTCTTATGTAATCACGTGAAGAGCAGTCAAATAAAATACAACCATTTATGATACAAAAAACATTGCTATATAAAAAATAAATATAATAATAATAATACGAATAAATGGCAATAAAAACGCAAACGTAACTTTCAGAAAGTAAAATGCCGAGATGTTTTACCCTATCCTTCTTTCGGATCACGAAACCTAATCGTCACGTGACTTGTACGCTAACATGTCACATGACTCAAGGGGGCGAAATTTGGCAGGGGGCGAAATGACAACGGAAGTAGGAAAGTACCAAAATATATTTAACTTTTGAGCTGGCTATTCGAATTTATCAAACACAGGAACACGTATTCAAATGTGCCACAGCAGAATGATGAGGTATGTACATAAATAAATAAATAAATAAAACAAGTATAGTATACGCAGGCTTGCCATAAGGAATTAAGGAGTAAGGCGTAATAATAAATAAACAAATACGTTAAATGTTCATGAATAGAAAATAATTCTAGCTTGGTAGAATATTTACCCCATCTAGCTTTCATTTCTTTATCACAAAAATAAAAATACAGAAATATTAATTTCCATAGTAATAGTGCTTAATTTAGAGTATGATAATGCGGCACGTGTATCTTTCATAATGCTGTTTGCCTTATAAGTTTGTATATATAGGCTAAATATAATTATGCATTCACAGATGAACTAGAAGCTAACTTGTATTGTTATGTGTGTTTGATAATGTCATATTCTTATTCAGTCTACAATTGTTTGAGTTAAAAGTAATAATATAAGGTACTTTATGATATAAGAATGAAGCTTGAAACCTTTGCCTCCAGTGTTTATTTTTAAAGAGAGTGAAAGTATTTGAAACAATACAGAAAGTGCATCTGCAGGTCAGCTAGATTCTGCACCTGTTCCAGAAGTCTCTGATTCCCAGAAAGAGTTTTGATTATATGGAAGAAGCTTTGCTAGACAGTATAGATAAATCAAAAAGAAAAAAAAAAGATGAGGGTGAATCTTTTGCAAAATTGATCTCAGTTTCTCTCAACAAACTCTGTGAGCGAAGTAGATCCCTGGCAAGGTTATTAATTCATCACCTGAGAGATGGAGCAGGTGGATTGTACCCAGACCTTGGCACATCTCCCTCAAATGTGTCATTAAACTCCAGTATGTCACTCACCTCTACTTCATACTTTCCTGAGGAATCCTTGGAAGAGCATCCTTCCAAAACCATTCTGCACTTACCAAATGCAACAAAGTGGCATTATAGTGACTTATAAATATCCTGCAAAAACAAATCATTTGGAATGTAAATGCTGCCACTTGTTGGTGTTCATTTACAAAATTATAAAACTCTATTATTTGGCGTGTTAGATATAATGTTGTTATTGTACTGCACACTCACTCAAGTACAGATTTGATTTATTTTGACAAAGATTCTTTAAAAATAAAAAATAACAAAAGAAAAAAGAAGTGCAGGGCTTTTCATATGTTTGTGTTAATTAGCAATTTTTGTATATGTTCTTGTTACAATACAAGTGTACATGAAACAAGGATTACACTGTGCATTTTACTAAACAAAATCCATGTACATATTGGTATTCTTCTGGTATTTCTCGTATAAAAAGCAGCACACTGTTTTAATTCGTACAGGGTAATTGCTTGTCATCAGCTTCACTCTCGATAATTTAATGACTCTTCCTCTCCTTTCTCAAATGCACAAACCCGCTGCACTGAAATAATCCATTGCCAACAACAACATAGGAGGCTTGTTGCTAGGGAGCTGACGTCACTGCCTTGTGGCTTTTGCTAGTGCATTGCTGCCACACATGATCACCTCGTTGGCTAAAATAAAAACCGCTTCAGCAAGGAGATATTTCATTTGCTTTGTGGTAAATTGTGCAATACATGTATATGATAATCGTATGATATTAAATTGTTGTTTTTAATTGTTTTGTATATTGTTTGCGATATGCAGTACGAAATAAAATGAACAGTAATTCTAAGTTCCTATGTATATTGCAGCTAAGGCATACGCAGTTAGAAAGTAAAAATGGGGTCCCAATATATTCGTAGCGGCAGTATAGCGAGGCACGATTTAATGAAGGGATGGGTGTACTTGCCTACAGTTACCACAGGTCACCCCACCCATGACAACATTTTCACAGCAAGTGGATTCCCAACCAGAGCCAGATCCACAGCAGCCATGTCAGTCAGGCAGCAGCAGGGGCAGAGCCGCCAGCAATAGATTTACCAGCATTACATTTCAAAATAATAAACTTAAGGGTCTCCAGACCCATGACATTAGGAGGATTGGGTACAGATTTGGCAACATGATTAAGTTTTCCACTGAGTTGCTCACCACTTCAAAGATGTTTAACATTAGTTTGTTTGGAAAATGTTATCAGTCTTGGTAGAAAAATATTACAGGAGAATATATAATTAAGAGCTGAAAACCATTGCATATCTGTGCTCCTGGATAGATTGTTATATAATTCATTGTTTGGATTGATCACATACAACATGGAGGTCTACTAACAATTCCAGTGCTCTTCGAAATCTAGCCTCTAATTATGAATTCAGTATGACAACCAGCACCTCTGAAAGCTGTCTTTCATTTCATTAGATATTTTACTACTAATAGGACTATTATTATTATTATTATTATTCGTATTACCTCTGTCTCCAATCCCGTTCTCCACTCACCGAATACACAACCACGAAGATGGGAAAACATGCTGCTTTTAAGCAACTGTACCGACACTCGACTGCTAATCAGTTGTTCAATTGGAGTCGCGGTACAACTGCACGCGAGTTAATAAAGTGCAATTCCCCGTGCTCACGTATTATTACTTTTTACTTGCACATGAAGTGCTGTGCAATCCTCGTGCCTAAATACAAATGCATTTTAAACACTCGTGTTACACAGACCCGTTTATATACCGTGTACCGATGACTAAACACCAACATTAACACACAACAGATAACACAAAATACACACAGGGGTGGGCACTTTGCCACAGATCACCAGAATCTGCATTTCAGAAATCTTGGTTTTAAGCTAGATTAAAATATATTTTAAGTGAAATATAAAAAAAAAAGAAAAAAAAAAAACATGGGTTAGGGTGTAAAGAGAGTGGGTCTGTTTTGTATTTAAATTTGGCAGGAATGGGGTGTATTCCATCCCTGCAGAATACGAATTTATCATCAATCCAGTCCCAGCCACGAGAAGAAATCCTTTGTTTGGTAGAGGAATTTTAGGAAGTGTTTTGAAAAGTGTTTTTGTTTAAATCTTTTTATTTTTTGTTTCTTTGTGTCTCCTGTTAAATCAAGTGCGCATTGCGCTTAAAACTGCAGCTTCTGTCTCTGAATTTGCTTTCCTGCCGCTGACCTCCCTTGACCGCAATGCTACCCTGCTACAAAGTGTAATTACATTTGTAGATGTTTTACACATAACCCTATTTGCCTGTTTACAAACATGGTTTATACATAAAATACTAACTGTGTTATATACAATAAAGAGCACGTGAGAGATAGTAAGAATCACTCAGAATAATGATACACATCTGTGGCAGAGCAAAGCTCTGCCGTTTAGAAATTGGCAGGGGTGGGGTTAATTTCTCCTACCTGCCTGGGTTTATTATGTTCAGATGGCAGGGGTTGATTAGTTGATTAAATGATTAGCTTCACCTGACATAAAAGGAGGCCTCTACTTCTCATTTAGAGGAGGGAGCTGAGGAAGCAGGCTGGTGTTTGTTGGGTTGGGTTGGGTTGGGTTGGGTGAATTTTCTAAATCCAGTGAAGGCATTGCCCAGCTTGGAAAACTTTATTTTTATAAGTTTTGTGTTTTGTTATTTGTGTTTAAATCTTTATTTTGCCCTTGTACACTTTCATTTGTGTTTATTTATAATAAAATAGTTATTTTTTTGAACTGCAGTCTGTCTCTGGGCCTCTATCCACTCGCTAGCCTGCCACAACATCATAAACAGATCAGTTGACAATACAAAACACTTTTACAATTCATTTACTCTTGTGATATTATGATCAATTATATTTGGACTCCCTGTAGCTTCTTGAATATTGAAGATAGACCACATTACACAGTACATATATACTCTGAAGGTAGACCAGTAAGACAGACTGACAGAACTTTGAGAGTTGATAGCAACCAGATTACATACAGCAAGGTGAAGTTAGTAGAAGAAACTGAAGTAGAGTGCATTGGCTAGATAATGAACAACTTTTGCAAAGCAAAAAGAATCACAATGAAAGTGGCGTATTGGAACATGCATCTAAAGGGCAGTACCATCAAAGCAACGGTGGAATAATGATTATTAAAAGGTTGCAAAGCCTTACATCTTCTTAGTGGCTGGCTGTCATGTTTTCCAGGTTTGTCCTGTGAGGGACTTGGGGGTAGATTCAATCTAATGCCAAGGCAGATGTGCGTTCTGTGAAGCTGTGAAAATTGTGCAGCTTTCCGGTTTGCGGTTGCAGCATCAAATCAAATAATTTCCGAAACTGAAGGCACTGCAAGATAGGAGGAGCGATATAATGCGGGATGCTTTATCTTTTGGGAGGGAGCTGAAATTACAATTAAAACACATAAAAAGTACATAAATGGATGTATTTTCTAAACTAAAAAAACAAATTGTGCAATTGATGCAACCTTTAAGCATGCTGCCTAAGACGACTACAAAGCTGTCTTTAAAAAAGGACCTGCGTTGCCTAATGAGGGTTCTACAATGCTTGAATGAATGTGTTGTTAGACCACGTTAAGATGACACACCCCTTCAATATCCTTTACAATTGGGTAGCATTGTGAATTTTTGTTTTAATACCAACATTTAACCTGCCTTAGCTAGGGGGCACACAGAATTTTAATGTATTACTAGCCCCTTGGTTACTCTGGCCATGAGAAATAAATATAGTTTGTTACTCTAGTATTCCCAGACAAGATGTGCTATAGTTTCACCTCGTTTTATGCATGGTACTCTGTAATTCTTTCTTTCCACTTCTGTGACTTTTCTGTATCAAATAATCAGAATTACAGGTTATGTGTATGTGACACTTCTTAGTTATGCACAGGTGATAGTGATTAGAGAATCATACCATTTAACAGCTGGTTCAGACAGCTGTTATTTACTGAAGCTTTGTTTTTTAACTAGAAAATCCCCACAGGATCGAGTCATTCCAGCATGCTCTGAACCCCATAAGGCAAATACTCCTCTTCAGAAACCAAAATATTAACCAGGGAGCTATGCAGTTTGTGATTACATACAGTAAAAGGAACTACACAGTACATACATGGAAAAGTACTACAGTGCCTATAAAAAGCCTACACTCCCTTTCAAAATTTTCACCTTTTGTTGCCTTATAGTCTGGCATGAAAATGCATTAACATAGTTTTTTTTTTCATTTATCTACACATCCTACCCCACAACTTCCAAGTGAAAACAATATTCTAGAAATTTGTAGAAAATTAATTAAAAAATAAAAACTGAAACACGCTGAACAAAAATATAAATGCAACATGTAAAGTGTTGGTCCCATGTTTCATGAGCTGAAATAAAAGATCCCAGAAATTTTCCACACACAAAAAGCTTATTTCTCTCAAATTTGTTTACAGCCCTGTTAGTGAGCATTTCTCCTTTGCCAAGATATTCCATCCACCTGCCAGGTGTGACATATCAAGAAGCTGATTAAACAGCATTATCATTACACAGATGCACCTTCTGCTGGGGACAATAAAAGGCCACTGTAAAATGTGCAGTTTTGGCACACAACACAATGCCACCGATATCTCAAGTTTTGAGGGAGCGTGCAATTGGCATGCTGACTGCAGGAATGTCAACCAAAGTTGTTGCCAGAGAATTGAATGTTCATTTCTCTACCATAAGCCTCTTCCAATGTCGTTTTAGAGAATTTGGCAGTACGTCCAACCAGCCTCACAGCCGCAGACCACGTGTAACCACGCCAGCCCAGGACCTCCACATCCGGCTTCTTCACCTGCGGGATCGTCTGAGACCAGCCACTTGGACAGCTGACGAAACTGTGGGTTTCCACAACCGAAGAATTTCTGCACAAACTGTCAGAAACCATCTCAGGGAAGCTCATCTGCGTGCTCGTTGTCCTCACCAGGGTCTTGACCTGACTGCAGTTCGGCGTCGTAACCGACTTCAGTGGGCAAATGCTCACCTTCGATGGCCACTGGCACGCTGAAGAAGTATGCTCTTCACGGATGAATCCCGGTTTCAACTGTACCGGGCAGATAGCAGACAGTGTGTATGGCGTCGTGTGGGTGAGCGGTTTGCTGATGTCAACGTTGTGAACAGAGTGCCCCATGGTGGTTGTGGGGTTATGGTATGGGCAGGCATAAGCTACAGACAACAAACACAATTGCATTTTATCAATGGCAATTTGAATGCACAAAGATACCGTGATGAGATCCTGAGGCCCATTGTCGTGCCATTCATCCGCCGCCATCACCTCATGTTTCAGCATGATAATGCACGGCCCCATGTTGTAAGGATCTGTACACAATTCCTGGAAGCTGGAAATGTCCCAGTTCTTCCATGGCCGGCATACTCACCAGACATGTCGCCCATTGAGCATGTTTGGGGTGCTCTGGATCGACTTCTACGACAGCGTGTTCCAGTTCCCGCCAGTATCCAGCAACTTCGCACAGCCATTGAAGAGGAGTGGGACAACATTCCACAGACCACAATCAACAGCCTGATCAACTCTATGCGAAGGAGATGTGTCGTGCTGCATGAGGCAAATAGTGGTCACACCAGATACTGACTGGTTTTCTGATCCATGCCCCTACCTTTTTGTTTAACGTATCTGTGACCAACAGATGCATATCTATATTCCCAGTCATGTGAAATCCATAGATTAGGGCCTAATGAATTTATTTCAATTGACTGATTTCCTTATATGAACTGTAACTCAGTAAAATCTTTGAAATTGTTGCATGTTATGTTTATATTTTTGTTCAGTGTAGTTTGGTTGGAGAAGTGTCCACCCCCCTTGTAGTAGCAACCCTAAATTAGCTCAGGTGTAGCCAATAGCCTTCAAAATCACACACCAAGTTAAGTGGCCACCACCTGGGTTAAATTGTAGTGATTCACGTGATTTCAGGATAAATTCAGCAGTTCCTGTAGGTTCCCTCTGCTGGGTCGTGTATTTCAAAGCAAAGACAACCATGAGCACCAAGGCTCTTTCAAAAGAACTCCCGGACAAAGTTGTTGAAAGACACAGATCGGGGGATGGGTATAAAAAATGTATCAAAGGCCTTAAATATCCCTTGGAGCAAGGTCAAGACGATTATTAAGAAGTGGAAGGTGTATGGCACCACCAAGGCCGTTCCTCCAAACTAGATGACCAAGCAAGAAGGAGACTGATCACAGAGGCTACCAAGAGGCCAATGAAAACTTTGGAAGAGCTACAGGCTTTTATGGCCAAGACTGGTCAAAGTACGCATGTTACAACAATATCCCAAGCACTCTATAAATTTGGCCTATATGGTAGAGTGGCAAGCAGGAAGCCATTGCTCAAGAAAGCCAACCTTGAATCCCATTTGAATTATGCAAAAAAACACTAAGGAGATTATGTAGCCATGTAGCAAAAAGTTTTGTGGTCTGACGAAACTAAAATGGAACATTTTGGCCTAAGTGCAAAGTATATGTTTGGTGCAAACCCACCCCAACACAGCACATCACTCAAAAAACACCACGCCTACTGTGAAGCATGGTGGTGTCAGCATCATTATTATGGGGATGTTTTTCATCGGCAGGGACTGGGGCATTTGTCAGGATAGAAGGGAAAATTAAAGTACAAAGAAGTCCTTGAGGAAAACCTCCTGCCCTCTGCAAAAAAGCTGAAATTGGGACGAAGTTCACCTTTCAGCATGACAACGACCCAAAGCACACAGCCAAAGTTACACTGGAGTGGCTAAGGAACAAAAAGTTAACTGTCCTTGAGTGGCCCAGTCAGAGCCCTGATCTAAATCCAAACAAAAATTTGTGGCATGACTTGAAAATTGCTGTCCATCACTGCTCCCCAAGGAACTTGTCAGAGCTTGAACAGTTTTGTAAAGAAGAATTGTCAAATATTGCCAAATCTGGATATGCAAAGTTGGTAGAGACCTATCCTTTGAGACCTATGGTTGCCAGGATTTTTTTTTTTTTTAATTCATCCTGAGCTCCAATTGAATCCCTGGCACCAGTGATATGTACCTGTACATGGAATTGTTCTCGGGTTAGAATTTGTACCAGGCAAATAGCAAGCATATCCAACCAGATATGCTTGTACCGCAATAACATCTGACTCTCCTGTGATGGCCATGAGACATGGGGAGGATTACAATAACACTGTTTGTTTGTGGAGTCTTCTTGTGAAGGAAATACAGTTCTCTGATTTTCAAGAGATGACATGATTTATAAAGTACAACGGAATATAACAAATATAACATTTATAACGTTGTGCTTGCAGGTTGCAAATACAATACAGAACATAGAGCATGCAAGGCAATTCACTGGGCATATTATATTTTATATAAAACATTATGGTGATGCATTTTGGTACCTGGTATACAAAAATGTATCATGGTAATATTATTTTTTTGTACTATATGAAGATTTCAGACACAGACTAGCTTAAAATAGCTAATAAAACTGATATAAAGCTAATTAACTTGCCTGCATATGTTAAGGGTGATTAATTAATTCTGTAATGCTAGGGCATCATCATCTGACAGTGATTTAGTGTAACTATATGAAAAGTGGGATGTGTACTTTGTCATTTTACTTTTCAATATATATTTTTTAAATAATAGAGCTAATCAGGAAAATTTTGCATATAGCAAACTATGTGAAAGTTGTCGCCTTTACACTTTTCATGCATTTTAAAATGATCAAATGTGCAAAGTTTGATTTAAGTGACGAACAGTATTTTAAAAAAAATCTTAAATTTTGATAAACATGAGTGAATTTGAATAAACAAATTGTTTAAAAAAAACAAAAACATTTTGATAAGCATTCAAACATGCAAGCTCAACTGTAATTATTTAAATGGTAGTGGTTTTGTGATCCGCTGCATTAATATTGTAGCAATTTAGTAGACACCAAAGTTTAGATATATTCTTTTAAAATCACCACAAGCTTTAAAAGAAGTTTGTACAATTTAAAAGCATTACTAGCGTCTGAAAAGCTATCTGTTTGAAATGACAGGCTTTGTAAGTGCGATAGAATAACACCATCCATTCAGTCCTAGATAAGATGAGTAACCTGACAAGTAGGATGGGTGTTTTGTGCAAGAGGTCAATCCTAATGACAACCGCAAAAGACAAATGGTTTACTGGAGCGTTTCATGAAGCACTTCAACCCACAGAAAAAAGAAAAGGAGACCAACACAAGCCACTGACTCCTAAGCAGCACCCAGAAAAAAACAAGTCTTAAAAATATTCTTTTAGTCTAAAGCATCTCAAAGGCATGTCAAAGGGACTCGAACGCTTTTTTATCTTGAGCCAAATAAATCATATAAGGAACACAAAGCATGGGTTGAATGATAATGGCTGAGGTTTCTTTTTTCTGCCTTAACCCTCTGTGCTGTGCTGTTTATTATGATTGCTTATTGTTGCAAGAATGCCTTTTCTTCAGATAACATTGTCTCTACAGTCATTCACAGCACATTTTCAATAGCACCTTAGTACAATAATCTCTGTTATGCAGCTGCATGGTTTGAGGGAGCACTCTGATTATCTAATCCTAGAAGGGGAAGATTAACTTTAAAATGACCACATCACTTGGCACCAAGTAAAATTATATTAATTTATTAAAAATAAACGCATCATTTAAAAGGATGGTGACATTTTTTATACTTTATAAATTTCAAAAGATTTTCTTTTTAGTCAGGCTAAATTAACACAACTGCACTGGGGAGATTGAGACAAGAAATGAGTGCTTGCCATCTGAAAGAACATTGCTGCAGGCTGCCAGTCAGAGCGCCATTCAAAGTACTGTGTTATAATAAAATCACCTCTACATTGTGCAGAACTATAGTATACAGTATAAACATAATTTTGAATTAAGATATGTATTCAGCAGCCAAGATGTGAAAGGGAATGGGATTTCATTCAAAATAATCAATCCCTCAGGATTGATTCTAGCAGACTAAATTACTTTGCAATGTTAGTACTACAAATCGATCAATCTACAACTGCCACAGAGTGACACCACCTGACATTTACTGAGATCTAGTAAATTTCAAACAGTAAAGGCTAGTTAGTTATGCTGGATTTAGAAATCTTTCTGCTCACAGTTGTATTTATTGTTTTAATTAAACAACACCTCAACTGTTTTATGCTCCGATATTATTTTTGTATGATGTTAATGATGCACAAGAAGGATTGAAAGTAAAAAATGTACCACTTTTTTTTTTTTTTTTTTTTTGCATAACACATATTTATATAGCTGCAAGAGGTGATGAAGATATAGGCAGTGATGTTTGTCAAGGGAGTTATTCTCTGATGGTAAAAGTAATACAGGCTGGTTAAGCTGGAAACATTTCCTTGAAAACAGCTTTCTCAGAGAGTTCAGAATCAGACAAGAGTAAGTAGAAGATCAACATACTGAACAGAATCCCATGGCAACATCTGAGTGACACGCAGAATGTGATAATGACCGAATCATACTAAGTGAATAAGAAACACATTTATTAAAGCAGTCTGTCAGTTTGGAATCGTAGAAAGATTTTAATATAGATAAACCATTAGGGATTGCCCTAACTAGTTGACATGTGGAATATTCCTAGAGTGTTAAAAAAGGAGACCTGCTCATATTAAAAACACTGCAGTTCTAGTTGTTATACTAAGTAAATAAAAGATATCAAGTACATTTATACCAACAGTGTACAGGTCTCCAGTTTTTGGAAGTTCATTATATAACAAAGGCATTACTTATTAACATTTATTAATTTATTATTAACATTTCCTAAACTCTTTAACTCTTCAGGGTTTGTGGCTAACAAAAGAATTCCATACACTGTAATTGTTGTGATTCCTTAAATCTTACCTGCAATTGTGTAGTTTAAGTAATTGTGACAAATATAGTAATATATGTATTATATATATAATATATATATATATAATAGATATAATAATATATAATATTATATATATATTTAGCTCAAAGAGCCAGCTGCCCAACGTTTTGATATGTTGTACATATCTTTCTTAAGGGAACTTACTATTTTATTCTTACCATTATACTCACATTGCTCAAGGAATCTAATCAAAAGTGTTTCAGAAATGTTTTCCTTATTCTCATTTTTATTTGAAATTTAAATTTTTTCTAGGCCTATTCTATTTTGTAATCCTGGTTGATCTATTAATTTGTGTAATTTCATTAACTTTTTGTTGTTCAAATGTTCAAGTTCTTTGTTCACAAGGTTTTCTACTCTATAAAGTAACTGTTTGATTTCTGATGGAGGGAACATTCAATTTATGTCATTTATAACTCTCTATTTCATTATTTATTTCTCTTATGCGTCTTATCATTGTCAATTTAGCTTCCTGCATTACCTTAAACAAAGTCTCTTTCAATATCTTATTTACATTTAATCTTTCTGATTCATTAGTCTTCATGTTTACGCTTAGTTTTATCTTAAAACTAGTTGGAACTAGTGCATTACATACAATTAGCTATAAAGTTTTGATGAGAACTATACTTAGTTCTCTGTGCCGTCAGTCTCTTAAGCTTGTTATCCGCCTGTCTCACCCTCCTGGATTGGTGTAATACTCCAGTCCACCTCTCACTTCCTCCATTTATTTCCTTTGTAGGATAATATTATCTTTAAAACACAATAATATATTTTAGCTAAAACAGCCAGCTGCCCAATGTTTCGATATGTTGTACATATCTTAAGGGAGCCTGTGTTTGAATTAAAACATTGGAGGTATTTATAGGTGTTTGACAGCATGACAACTACTTGTTATTGTTTATATTGAAAGCCATGATTTATTCTTACATGATGTAATGGTGTTCTGTATATTATGACATCATTTTTACTTATATCTGTAAATCTACATTAATTCTAATTAGCATTATTTTATATAAACTGGTATTTATATTATCATGCAATGCTAACCCTAACCCTAACCCCTAAACCTAAACCCTCCTCCTCTTCTGCCCCTCCCCCCTTGGGGCTCCTCCCTCCCTTGGGGCTCCTCCTCTTCCACCCCTCCCCCTCGGGGCATGTAAGGTGTTTCTACAGTTGCAGCTGGCTGTTTGAGTAGATCATATTCCTACAAGCTACTGCATAATTAATATAAATACGTCTTTACTAGCTAGCGTGTAACAAATATAAATACATTTGCATTAACTGCTGTGCTGTTCATATAGACACATCTTTTACTAGTTGTTGTGTAACTTATTACCTCAGTTCTTGTTGCTCTGAATGCTGTGCTGGTTTAACTAATCTTAAAGTATCTGCAAAATTTACACTGTACACATTTTAGATTATTGGGCTCTTAGATTGTTTGATTGCTATTTTATGCGTTAAAATTGATTGTGTGTTATTATTATTATTATTATTATTATTATTATTATTATTATTATTATGTTTGGTTCTTTCTTTTTCTTGATTATTAATTGGTTTAACTAGTATTTTCACTTCGGTGTAAAACTGGCATTGGCATAGTCAAGCTTCTGAATTGAACCCTGCACTGTTTACTGCAGGCTGTTGACCCATATGAGGCACTATGCTACAGATATGTACTCCTGAATTCAAAACTAAAAAAAGACCCAGAATTCAACCTGCATTCAACTCCTAATAAAAAGACACACTGATCACTCAAAGCTATGTTAAGTTTCAAGCTGGAAACAGTAAATATGCAGGACAGGGAAATACTGGCATCCACTACCAAAAGCCAAGCTTTTAATTCAACCTTCACTCAGGGCCAGCTACCAATAGCAATCAAGCCAAGTATATTTAAACTAGATAAGGTAAAAAAAAAAAAAAAAAAATGTATTTATGAAGTGTCAGTAGCTTTAGTTGATCTCATATCTGGGATATGGCTCTGCAGCAGGGCAGAAGAGCCCTGCGTGTGATAAATATATGGTTATGGGTTGAAAGGGATTATTATGATTTAAAAAAAATAGTGATTATCATCGTATTACGATTTGGATGTATTGGGTAGTAATGTGGTTTGGCAGGGGCGATGTTTGCAGCTCGTCTCTGCTAGACTAAACACTGTGAGAATGCGCAGACCAGAGCCCAAGAGATGGTAGCTGAGTGTCCAGAGCCAAAGAGAGGGAAGCTGAGTGTCTAGAGCCCAAGAGGGGGGAGGCTGAGCATCGTCACTGCACGGTTGCCTGGGCTTGCACCATTGCGTGGCGCTGCAGCCGACTGGTCGCCTGCCTGTGCTCTGAACGCCCCATCCACTACTCCCAGGTTCCCTGTTGGTGGGTCCCGGTCCCACCGTGAAGGCACCAGACTGTGGGCCAACCCTCCCAATATGGGACTTGAAGGAGGGTGGTTGTGTTTTAGAGGTAGGTGGGAAGTGACCATTGGGGCCATGTGAGCTGCGCACAAGTGAGGGATATGTAGCAGGGCAAAATAAATGTGGCAGGGCAGCGCCCTGATGATAAATGTATGGTTATGGGTTGAAAGGGATTATTACAGTGGCTTGCAAAAGTATTGACCCCCCCTTGGCATTTTTCTTATTTTGTTGCCTTACAACCTGGAATTAAAATGGATTTTTATTTGGATTTCATGTAATGGACATACACAAAATAGTCCAAATTGGTGAGGTGAAATGAAAAAAATAACTTGTTTAAAAAAATTCTAAAAAATAAATAACGGAAAAGTGGTACGTGCATATGTATTCACCCCCTTTGCTATTAAGCCTCTAAATAAGATCTGGTGCAACCAATTATCTTCAGATCACACATAATTAGTTAAATAAAGTCTACCTGTGTGCAATCTAAGTGTCACATGATCTATCACATGATCTCAGTATATATACACCTATTCTGAAAGGCCCCAGAGTCTGCAACACCACTAAGCAAGGGGGATCACCAAGCAAGTGGCACCATGAAGACCAAGGAGCTCTCCAAACAGGTCAGGGACAAAGTTGTGGAGAAGTACAGATCAGGGTTGGGTTATAAAAAAATATCCGAAACTTTGAACATCCCACGGAGCACCATTAAAGCCATTATTAAAAAATGGAAAGAATATGGCACCACAACAAACCTGGCAAGAGAGGGCCACCCACCAAAACTCACGGACCAGGCAAGGAGGGCATTAATCAGAGAGGCAACAAAGAGACCAAAGATAACCCTGAAGGAGCTGCAAAGCTCCACAGCGGAGATTGGAGTATCTGTCCATAGGACCACTTTAGGCCGTACACTCCACAGAGCTGGGCTTTACGGAAGAGTGGCCAGAAAAAAGCCATTGCTTAAAGAAAAAAATAAGCAAACACATTTGGTGTTCGCCAAAAGGCATGTGGGAGACTCCCCAAACATATGGAAGAAGGTACTCTGGTCAGATGAGACTAAAATTGAGCTTTTTGGCCATCAAGGAAAACGCTATGTCTGTCGCAAACCCAACACCTCTCATCACCCCGAGAACACCATCTCCACAGTGAAGCATGGTGGTGGCAGCATCATGCTGTGGGGATATTTTGTATCGGCAGGGACTGGGAAACTGGTCAGAATTGAAGGAATGATGGATGGTGCTAAATACAGGGAAATTCTTGAGGGAAACCTGTTTCAGTCTTCCAGAGATTTGAGACTGGGACGGAGGTTCACCTTCCAGCAGGACAATGACCCTAAGCATACTGCTAAAGCAGCACTCGAGTGGTTTAAAGGGAAACATTTAAATGTCTTGGAATGGCCTAGTCAAAGCCCAGACCTCAATCCAATTGAGAATCTGTGGTATGACTTAAAGATTGCTGTACACCAGCGGAACCCATCCAACTTGAAGGAGCTGGAGCAGTTTTGCCTTGAAGAATGGGCAAAAATCCCAGTGGCTAGATGTGCCAAGCTTATAGATACATACCCCAAGAGACTCGCAGCTGTAATTGCTGCAAAAGGTGGCTCTACAAATTATTGACTTTGGGGGGGTGAATACTTACGCACGCTCAAGTTTTCTGTTTTTTTGTCTTATTTCTTGTTTGTTTCACAATAAAAAAATATTTTGCATCTTCAAAGTGGTAGGCATGTTGTGTAAATCAAATGATACAAACCCCCAAAAAATCAATTTTAAGTCCAGGTTGTAAGGCAACAAAATAGGAAAAATGTCAAGGGGGGTCAATACTTTTGCAAGCCACTGTTTGATTTTAAAAAAATGAATGATTACTGTGGTATTATGGTTTGGATGTATTTTATTGTTTAGTTAATGTGGTTTGGCAGGGGCGAGGCTTGCCCCTTGTCTCTGCCAGGTTATACCCCATGTGAATGCATGGTCGGGAGCTAATAATTATTGACAAATTGGCTGTCGACCACGAATATTAAAAACTCCTGTGCAAAATGTGGCCATCTCCAGATTGATTAATTTATTGCTAATTTGTAGATGGTCACATGAATAAAAACCTGCATCTTTGTGTAGCAGGTGGGACATTACGACCCTGGTGGAGGTGACTTAGCCTTAACTAATTAGATTATTGATTAATTATCACCTGATTGCTTTTACGTATAAAACACAAGATCTGACTGTATTCAGGAAAGGCTGCTTAGTTTCTTTAATCCTCTCCTCCTGGTCTGCTGTGTTTTCTGATCGGAGTTTCATCTGTGGTTTGGTAAATTGGCTACGCCGCTTCACCCAATGTGATTTCATTTTATTGCTTAATGGTTTGTTTTTTTGTTTTAAACATGCTTTTTAATTATATATACACACACAGAGAGAGAGAGAGAGAGAGAGAGAGAGAGAGATTGATTGATTTCTTTATAAACTGGCTGGTATTATTTTGTAGTCCTTTTGTTTGTGTTTGCAGAATTCTGGAGTACCAGCCACTATTTCTCTTACCCTTTTTTTGTATTTTATTTTATTGTTGAACTGTATTTACTGTTTCTTTTGACAGTCTGTTTATTTCTTTTTTCCTCTCTCTTACTAGTGTGTGCTCTTACGGTGCCTAGCTCACTTACTTAACATTAATACTAAACAATCCTTGTTGAAAATACCCTTACCAAAGCTACCCAAGATTGTTTTACTCTGGTTGTTGGAACTCGTTGGAGCTGCACTATCAGTTGGGATAAATTGTCACTTTAAACTGAGTTTGTGTTCACGTTATCATGTGATTATTATGGTTTAAAACATTGTATTGTGGTTTGCTTTGGTTTTGTTTGTTTTCTTGAGTTTTGCTGTGTTATACTTTACACGTTCACGTTGTTTCTGTTATGTGTGGTTATTCACTTGCTCAATTTTGAAGTTTACCTGATTGGCATATGGTCGGAGGGAGTTTCTAAGAGAGCTACAGTTTACATTCTTGGCTAATAAAAAAAAAGTGTGTTTTAGAAAGTTCTAGAAATGCGTTCGAGTTCATCTTTGCCCTTGCCCTATAATAACCCCATATCTTATATAACTTGTTTTTGTCACGTTTATATAACTTGTTTTTGTTAGAATGTTCTAGGGAAAGGAATGGTTTATTCAGAGGGCCGAGCCTCGAGGGAGTGATCTGGCCAATTACTCTCTCGCATGCAAAAGCCTAACTTGGTAAGTTATAAAGGACGGGGTTCTCCTCTGCTCTGATGAGAGTCAGCCGTGAGGATTAGCGCGCAGTCCTGCTCGGTAATTTCTTGGAGACAGCTGCTTTCTCTTACCAGGGTCGAAGGGCTCTCCCGATCCGCTTGGAAGGGTAAGAATTAGTTCAGTTGCGTCTCATGGATTGTATTGATCTGTGATTAATATAATCTTTGTATGTAACCTTGTTGGGTTATGTCCCGTTAGGGATATCGTTATTCGCAGTATAGCATCTGTGTATGTAACTGCGTGTGTGTGTGTGAAATAATAAAGGACCTTTTAAAATTACTCTGTGAAGTAATTGCCTTATTTACTTCCACATCAACTTCCTTTTAAATTTAAAGTAATTAAATTTCACACAACATTATTGGCGTTGTCGGCAGGATCATAAAAGGAAGTTTGGACGTAAATAATCACAATGTTTGAACGCAAGAATAAGGAGCTTGAGCCTGAGGTGCTGCCTGAATGGGATGAAACCATTTATAGTGATGGGGCACAAGAATTAAGAAAGGGCGGAGGGCTGCCAGAATCTTCGTTTAAACTATTGAAACAAGCAAAACCTGAACAATTAACGACATGTCTAAAGAAAGTACCAGTTGGTAATAAAGATCCAATACGAGCATTGCAACGTAGATTATGGATTGTGTATACGGCTTACCGCATTAAGGATGAGGAGTTGGAACAAGTAAAAAAAAGGCAAGAACGGCAAATAGTAGAATTGTCTGATGCAATGGGACGTGCATCCCTTGCACAGGCACAGTGTGATGTTTTGCGAGGAAAATTACAGCAAACGACAGGAATGGCAGAGAGGGCTGCGGTGTATATTGCTAAAGTTAATGCTAAAAAAAAGAAAACGCCGAGTAAGAAAAAGATCCGTGCGTTCCTGGCTAGTGCAAATGTAGCAGGGTGGGATCCGGAACGATGGGATGGTGACATTTGGAGCTCGGACACGGATGACCGGGACTATATTTGGGACCCGGATAATCCTGACCCAGATCCAAATGATGAACCAGACCTTGAATCCAAACCACCCCCTTTGCAAGCTAAACCTATTGTTAGACGCAGACAAGTTGCTGGTCCACAAGGCAACATAATAACTGCTCAATTGTCTACTGAGGATTACACACAACAAGAGCGTCTTGATATCAGAGAACGATATCGTCAAAAGCAAGGTGAACCAATTGATAAATGGTTGTTACGGTTATACGATACAGGAGCAGGAAATGTACGTGTAGATGTCGGTGATTACTCTGAGTTTTTGGACTTGAGCACAGATCTCATTATTAGACAGTGGTGCAGAGGTTTTCATAACCGAATGGATGGAAATAATGGTGATACTAATCTCCTTACTTTAATGGCAGAAGGAGCAAATGAAAAATATCCTACATTGCAAAGTTGGCCTGAAATGAGGGGTTCATGGGGAACTTTGAGTGAATGCATACAGCGCTTACGGGAGTTAACTATGAGAGAAGCTGTGTATACCGGACACGCGCATGAAGTAGATGAGTTCCCTTTGACTGCTGGTGCACGCGCTGCTGTAATACGAGACGCGCCGCCACCATATAAGGGAGCCATACTGGCTTTATTAATATCAGAAGTGGGCACAGAGGTAGGGAGAGTGGTAGTTAAAATTAGAGAACTGGGTGACTTAGGAGACTGGAGCACACAGGAAGAAAAGAAAGAGAATACACAGTGGACATTCCGTGGTAACTACTAAGGGAACCAGGGGAACGGGGGAGGTGGTAAAAAAAAAAAAAAAAAAAAAAAAAAAAAAAAAAAATCCCTCGAAAAGACTTGTGGTCTAAATTAACACGTCAGAGGTACCAATTGTCCTAAACAAAGGAGACAAGATAGCACAATTACTGATAAAACCATATAATATGAATGATGTCACAGAATAAACCCTTAACTAACACAGCTAGAGGAATAGGAGGGTTTGGGTCCACGGACATTAATGGAGCTAAAGTGTGGGTACAACAGGCGGAAGGACCGCCACAATCGGCAGATGTGATTGCAGTAGGAAAAGATAATACGGTAGCAATAATGAAACCTGGTGAAGAGGGCTGGGAACATGTCCCAGCTACTAAATGTTATATAAGAGAAAACTAATGAGTTGTGAGTGTGTATGTTTGTTTGCAGATTCACCATGAAGCACTGGGTATGGTGAACGAAGGCGATATTGGCAGTGGTGGGGATGCTGCAGGCCTGGTCTCCAGGACATCAATTAACAAAGCTGGATCGGGTCACGCTGAGCTGGAATAACTACACCAAAACCCGAACCCAAGATAACTTCACCTGCAATGGTAATACAAAGTGTTCATTCGCCAACGTCACTGGGACACTGTGTGTGGCTGGCGAACTAAACGTGCCTGGTATGATACCCTACTGGGGGGAACAGGGACTGGACTAGGACTCATGAACACAATTGACGGACAAGTAACGGCACATAAATTGCAAAATGTGGGCTATAATACTCGGATGGCCCTGGATAAAATTGTACAGTGGATGCCCGACGGTGCGCTCATGCATGTGTATCAAGCGTACTGGGACCGAGTAGCATCCGAGCTGGTCATAGACATAACTAACGTAACTCTACAACAGTGGCAGAACATTACCAAGTGGATGAACTGGACAGAATGTACATTACAAATGTTATATGCATCTCATCAACGTACCAAAGTACAATCATTGATTCTACGACAAAGTAATCATGAATATCAAAAATTTGGAATATTTCAGAGTTATGGGTGAATGTGGTAAAAGAGTCTACTATGTGTAACAAAACTATGTGTATAGGGAGATATGTTACGCATAATGTAACGAGAGTGACGCCTGTATGTAAGTACTATGTGCATCCTATAATTGCTGGGGGAGCTCACTGGTATCTTCAGGTTACAGGCATGTGGTTGGATACACATACTAATCAGACATATGATTTACTAGATTGTGACAAGACAGACCAAGGCATGGTTTGCTTATTAAGGACAGGATATACTAACCCGTGTTTTACAGACGGACAGGGGTTGTGTGAATGGAGACGTGAGCCGTTGAGGGAAATTTTGCACGAAGTTGGCCCTCATAAATTATGTGTAAGTACGGTGCATGCCCATCCACAACTTACTTATGTGCCTTATTCTGGGTGTTTATCAGACATATATCTTTGGCATTGGGGAAATGATACTTATTTGTTAACCAATCATTCTCAGCAAGAGCTTCTCACCAGGATCCAGTGGGAAGTTCTGCATTCAGGAATTCACATTTCCCTGCAAAAACATCAAGTATTGCTGAATCGATCGTCTGAATTAGTTGACTTAGCAAAACAACATCAACACAATGCTACTGTATTAAAAATTAGAACGATAATGGCACAAAATACCATCTTAGGGTTAGGGAAAGTTATTGAACGTAATGCACAAGATGCATGGTGGTCCATATTTGAGGGATGGTCACCAAAGGCTAAAGGAACATTAACTATATTAATCCATCCCATCTTAATATTATTGGGAATTGTATTTCTTCTGTGTGTATGGCAAATATGTTTATGTATCTATCTTCGTAGAATTACACAGCGAACAATGTATTTGGCAGTGCATAGATGAATCTCGACCGAAGGACCGAATGTAATAAAAAAAAAGTGTGTTTTAGAAAGTTCTAGAAATGCGTTCGAGTTCATCTGTGCCCTTGCCCTATAATAACCCCGTATCTTATATAACTTGTTTTTGTTAGAATGTTCTAGGGAAAGGAATGGTTTATTCAGAGGGCCGAGCCTCGAGGGAGTGATCTGGCCAATTACTCTCTCGCATGCAAAAGCCTAACTTGGTAAGTTATAAAGGACGGGGTTCTCCCCTGCTCTGATGAGAGTCAGCCGTGAGGATTAGCGCGCAGTCCTGCTCGGTAATTTCTTGGAGACAGCTGCTTTCTCTTACCAGGGTCGAAGGGCTCTCCCGATCCGCTTGGAAGGGTAAGAATTAGTTCAGTTGCGTCTCATGGATTGTATTGATCTGTGATTAATATAATCTTTGTATGTAACCTTGTTGGGTTGTGTCCCGTTAGGGATATCGTTATTCGCAGTATAGTATGTAACTGCGTGTGTGTGTGTGTGTGTGTGTGTGAAATAATAAAGGACCTTTTAAAATTACTCTGTGAAGTAATTGTCTTATTTACTTCCACATCAACTTCCTTTTAAATTTAAAGTAATTAAATTTCACACAACAGCGGGGGTGGGGTGTACAGAGGACCAGCACTTGTTTTGGGTGGAGGTATCTTTGTTCTTCGAGACTGTTTTTCTTTCAACTTTTATTTTGGCTCTGTGAGCAGTGTTTTTGTAAAAGTGTTTATTTTTATTTAATAAATCCCTGTGCAGCGCTTCAGCCCGTAGTACTTGTCTCTGTCAACTTCCTGGTCTGGGGACGTGTCAACTTCCTGGTCTGGGGACGTCCCAACACAGCTGTCCTGCCACAGCCTTAATAAAAAGATTTGATTCGCTAAAGCAGCACTGCAGACTTCCAAATGAAGAAGCAAAAGCTAGCACAAGCATAACTAAAACCCTGAAATCGACAGTTGTGCTTCCCAAACTAAGCATTTGTTTTTGTCAAAAAAATTACTCATGTACTGTCAATGTGAAATGGTAGTGCCGCTTTAGTGATGTCAGTTGCAGTGGTTATTTTGCTACATTTGGTTGAAATCACTGGCATGCACACAGATAATTGAGGTAGTTTGTCTTGCTCCTCACAAGGGACAACTCTGACCTTCAGTAGTGTAACACCACCAGCTGGAAAACAAACAGAAAAAGGATATCTCACAATTGGTTTTGACAGATGACCTGTATTAGAATTCAAACCTGTGTCCACTGGGTGTTAGACATGAGGAGGTTACTTGCATCGTATCATGCCTTTGTTAACAAATCATTAAAATGGATCTCAGGGTTTTAGTTACTGATGAATCTTTTCTGTATTGTTTCCAGAAGTCTTTTGTGTCATCATAAAAATGTAATCTGCTCTTTGGGTGTTTGTAAGGAACAGATGGAAAGGTAGAATTCTCACCTCAATGCATTCTCTGCTATGCTAAAAAGCCAAGCTCAATTAGCAAGCAGATCAGTATTTATCTTTCACTTCAGATAACAAACTTGTACTCAGATCAAATTGCGTTAATGTCGCTCTGCTGCTGTTGAAAAGGAACACGATCGATTTCAAATTTCTTTCAACTTGATTCCAGTGGCAGATGAAAACAAGCCATAAAACGTTGAAGCCCACCTACAGTAGGTACCACTGATTTGGCTATGCTCATTGTTACATGTTAAGTTGTATTCAATTTTCAAACGAGTATGTTAGGAACATAATTCACTCATGTTTTTCCACATGGTCTCGAAATTTGAGAGCATAATGAATGCACTAAATTGATAAGTCACAAATTACAGGAAAAGGTGGACCACGTGTGAACCTATAATTTATAATAACAATCCCTGAAAGGGGAACACATTCAGTTGAGAATAGGGAAACAGGGAAATTCCTATTAATAGTAATAATCCTTTTAATAGGACCCTATAATTCTATTACATGTATTCATTCCTATTCATGTGTGGATAAAGGCATCACAATTAATGTACATAAACGGGGAGAGTTGAGGCACATCATTCATATTCATGCCACAAACTACTTAAGTAACAATAATTACATTTTAACAGGGCCAATTTTGGAATACTTTCTTGGTTTTGATGCAATGGCTTATACAGACGATTACCTGCAATTATTAATCTTTCATTAGGACAAATGGGGCAGAATTTTCAAAAGGTTGTAAATGATAACTCCAGTGCTAATCAACAAATCGGTATGTAGCATTGATTTTGGCATTTTCAACGGTCGTTATGCCTATCTCATTATAAATAATCATGTAAACATGATTTCGGAAAGAATTTTGATTTACGAAATAATGTTAATATCTTAAGGAGCTGTGCTTCTTGTGACTATTTCTTGCGTGGGAGTTTGAAAGACTATATAACTCACCTTGAAATAGAAATTTAACAGACCGTGGCTGTGACGCAGACGATACAGAGACTACCTAGATAACTCAATATTTGTAGTTATGAAAATATTTTAGACTTTTATATACTTGTGGTTATGAATGAGATTTGTTCACTTGTTTTAACAATTTGTGACCTTAAGCCCAGAACACACTGCCCAATGACATAACAGGAAGGGATGCATGGATACATAAAGTACAGAGGCAATGGGCAGATCACTAGGCAAAAAGATAAGGCTATGGCAGTACTAATAAATATCTACAATTTTGGCTAGAACTTAAGGCGAGGTGATCGTGAAAATCACATATGACTGGAGACGTGCATGCATTCTCTCTCTATTAAATACACACGCATGTACATTCATACATACATATATGGTATTACATTGGTTTGTATATAACGTCCATGCCGATATTTTCTGAAAACAAGACCTGACAGCCCCATACAATATTGTACTTTTTAACTATTAGACTTATTTATAGAATAAAAACTGCTGCTCTAATCATGACTCATTTATTATTAATAGTGTGATGATTAAATTATACCAAAGCATGTTTTTATTTTTTTTTTTTATTGAGTTTATTTATCACAGAGGCAAGCAAACCGTACCAGAGAAAATGCATGATTAGAGCAATTCACCAAAAAATGTACTATAAACAAATTGTGTATAGGTTAAGGAGTTATATCGTAATTTTAAAAGCTTAATAAATAGATAATGAAGTGTTACGTACATGGTATACATGTATAACATAGCTAAGAACTACAAACACAAATGACACTTCAACCGTATGTATTTATAGCCTACAATCGTACATGCTAAAATTCATACAAAAGTAGATGTCAACATAAGAAAACATCCAAAATATCAATAAAAAAAAGTTTTACAAAAATTTAATCTGTGCCATCCGATTTTTACCCACACGCCAGATAATCGTAAATCAGCATTTTTATGTGTGAAGTGTTCTAAATTAATGTACATTCTGCATGACAAAATGCACAATTTTAAGTCAAGTTTACAAATTATATACAAAATAGATATTCCCTTTATTTTTTATTTCCATTTGGCTGCTGCTTGCTGGTGTGAGAGACTCCCTGTACACTAGTCATTTCCATAACAGCAAATTCTGCTTCTGTTCATTTTTGTTCATCTCGTGAACATGTATTTTGCTTAACAAGCTCCCCTTATTTAGTCATTGAGACAGGAACTGGCGTACGTGACCTGCGACAATTAAGCTTTTTAATGAGAAATTAATTAACAACCTCATCAACTAAATTTCAAAACATTAACGGATTGATTTAATTAACCCATTTCATTTGAAAATCACTATACCACAAGTTCAATACAATAACACTGTTTTTTGAAAATCCTGCCCATATTGTTTCACTGTTTGCATCAAGGAATGCAAGAACATCCACTTTCTCTGTTTCTGTTTTATCTTTAGCTGGTTTAACTGAAACATGTTTTACATGGTCTTCTGGGAGTTAGATTATAGACTGTATTTTGCAACGACCAAAATAAAGCAACTGTTTTAATAATTTACGCACTATGTTTTGTGAACGGAAACATGAAAATCTATGTGTATCAGTGTGTCAGTGATAAATGTTATCAAATAAAAAATATAGCTCTTATTCATTTATCACAAATGTGTATTTGCTAGTGAACAAATAACATTATTTTAGCTTTATCTTTGCTACATGCTTTTCACTCCTTGGTAAAACTGCAGTAATTTAATATCTCAAAGTATTACTCTTCAGTAACGCGTCAAAAACCTGAATGTGAGCATTTTTTTTCAAATGCATAATAACACAGGTGTGATGACATGTAGGCAGCAATAGAGAAAGACAGACAGGGAAGATGAAATGAAGTATTGAGAGTAAAATACTACTGTGTAGGTCAGTGATAACAGCAGCAGCATTCTCATTGTCAGAAAATGCTACTATTATAATAAAATAACTTGGTGAAAAGCAGCGTGAAAAGTGGAATGTTTATTATAAAATTGTGTTTATTAATATTAAAATGTTTATTTCTGGCTAACTAGACTATCTTTAGCTATCAGTTATATTGGAAAGCAAATAAGTGATCATACATTTTATCCCCAGAAGCATCGAGTACATACTCGTAACATGTCTGTTTTGACAAAAATTACAGTAAATATACAGTATGTCACGAATTTGCACATTCATCCACATTTGCTGACCAAAAGTCATTCTAATAGACACCCTGCTGTTGGAAACTTACAGGATCACAGCCATGCCTCTAGGGTTTGATTTAGAGATATTTTCTGATAGTTCCATAACAACTCATGTTTTACAACTTTAAATGACAAAGCCTTCATGTTTTGTTTACAAAAAGATATATTGTTCTCACCAAAGCCTAACAAGACTTTGATATATTATTGCATTTGGGGATTGTATCAGCAAAAGTAGAACATCAATCACATTGTTGAGATTCCATTGAAAAGTGCCGAAATTCTCATTACGATGTAATGTCTGTGTAGAATCCCACCGATGCTGCACTTAACGCAATTCAATCAAGTGCATACATCCTCATGACATCTATGCCTGGAGAAAACTTTTTCATGATTCAGGGGAATGTACAATCCATGTATCATTACACAACATTTGAATGAAATTAAATCAATTTAAAGATTAGAATTAAAACACAGAACTTTAATGGAAGCCCCCAGAAAAACACAAGAACAGTCAGTCAGTACTCGCTTATCTGATCTCTCACATCACAGAAAACACAGGAACCGTCAGTCATTACTCGCTTATCCAACCCCTCCCCTCCCATCACAGAAAACACAAAGCAGTCAGTCAGTCAGTACTCGCTTATCTGACCCATCCCTTCACAGAAAACATAAGAGCAGTCAGCCAGTATTCGCTTATCTTACTCCTCCCATCACAGAAAACTAAGAACAGTCAGTCAGTCAGTAGTCGCTTATCCGACTCCTCCCATCACAGAAATGAGTGATAGTTTTATGCACCGTCCACCAGACTACAAAGCTGAACCATAATCATCAAAATAACACTGTTATACCAGAAATAATCACTAAAACCACATATATTTTGTATAACAATGTCTTTTCCAAACAACATTACATTTACAATGACATGCATACAGTTTATACTGCAATTTGTTACAACATTCACTCTGCAGTCCTGTACTGTATTTAAAAGGTATTTCAAGCAGTGACAGACACATTCAAACAAAAACAGCAAACCTACAGCTTTCCACAATGAAACCTATAATAATTGGGGAAAAAAAACATTAAAATGTACTATGGTTACAATATACAATAAAGTGAGCAGTATTGTAACTTCAACAAGCATTTGAGTTTAAAATACAGTATCGGCAATGAAAAAATGTGAAAAAATGCTGTAAAGTAAGAATGCTTTCAAAAATAGACATGTTAAAAGTTTATATTTATCAATTAACAAAATGCAAAGTGAGTGAACAGAAGAAAAATCTACATCAAATCAATATTTGGTGTGACCACCCTTTGCCTTCAAAACAGCATCAATTCTTCTAGGTACACTTGCACACAGTTTTTGAAGGAACTCAGCAGGTAGGTTGGCCCAAACATCTTGGAGAACTAACCGCAGTTCTGTGGATTTAGGCAGCCTCAGTTGCTTCTCTCTCTTCATGTAATCCCAGACAGACTCGATGATGTTGAGATCAGGGCTCTGTGGGGGCCATACCAACACTTCCAGGACTCCTTGTTCTTCTTTACGCTGAAGATAGTTCTTAATGACCTTCGCTGTATGTTTGGGGTCGTTGTCATGCTGCAGAATAAATTTGGGGCCAATCAGATGCCTCCCTGATGGTATTGCATGATGGATAAGTATCTGCCTATACTTCTCAGCATTGAGGAGACCATTAATTCTGACCAAATCCCCAACTCCATTTGCAGAAATGCAGCCCCAAACTTGCAAGGAACCTCCACCATGCTTCACTGTTGCCTGCAGACGCTCATTCGTGTACCGCTGTCCAGCCCTTCGGCGAACAAACTGCCTTCTGCTACAGCCAAATATTTTGAATTTTGACTCATCAGTCCAGAGCACCTGCTGCCATTTTTCTGCACCCCAGTTCTTGTGTTTTCGTGCATAGTTGAGTCACTTGGCCTTGTTTCCACATCGGAGGTATGGCTTTTTGGCCGCATGTCTTCCATGAAGGCCACTTCTGACCAGACTTCTCCGGACAGTAGATGATTGTACCAGGGTCCAACTGTTTTCTGCCAATTCTGAGCTGATGGCATTGCTTTACATCTTCCGATTGCGAAGGGAAGTAAGCATGAGGTGTCTTTCATCTGCTGCAGTAAGTTTCCTTGGCCGATTGTGTTTCAACCTACGTATTGAATTGATGATCATTAGCACCTGTTTGGTATAATTATTTAATCATACACCTGACTGTATGCCTACAAAATCCCTGACTTTGTGCAAGTGTACCTAGAAGAATTGATGCTGTTTTGAAGGCAAAGGGTGGTCACACCAAATATGGATTTGATTTAGATTTTTCCTCTGTTCACTCACTTTGCATTTTGTTAATTGATAAATATAATCTATTAACATGTCTATTTTTGAAAGCATTCTTACTTTACAGCATTTTTTCACACCTGCCTAAAACTTTTGCACAGTACTATATATATATATATATATATATATATATATATATATATATATATATATATATATATATATAATCCAGGTCTGGCAATGGAATGTGAAACATACAATGTGATTGGTCGAGCAAAGTTCCAGCTGTACGTATATTGGATGAACATGGACAGTTGGAGCCTTATCACCTATTCTAAATCAGTGCACTGCCTCATAGGATTTAAAGTACCGGTAGTCATCTTTGTTTACAGTTACAGATGTACAGTAACTATAAAACTGAGTGGCCAATTACCAGCAATACAATCCCAAAGGTAGTATGTAGACATTCCAATTTGGATGAAGAACAATGAAATGAACTGGTAGATAGCAAAACAGAAAAAAAAATTGTGTTTTAATTGCTGTCTTTCAGGACTGGCTGAAACAAAAAACTAATTGTCTCAACTGTGGAAAATACATTAAGAACATCTTTAGTGTCCTATGCTTTGCCTTTTGGGGCAAAAAATCAAGTGTGTATAATATCAACAGTAAGGAAACAGGTTGTATCAGGGTGTACTGTTATAGCTCTGTGATCTGCTTTTTGTCTGAAGGTAACATATCTGTCAGTATTTTCTGCTTGGATTTCTGCAGCATAGAGAGCTATCTGTCACAGGTCTGTCTCTTGATGGATGCACCTGATAATATCGGTGTAGGAGGTCATGAAGGGTTTGGTTCTCAGACTTTGACGTGTGTCGTTTTCCACATGCTGCTGGTGTCCTTTGCAATTTATTCTCCAGTGCTGTCACAATAGGGAAAGGTTGATAAACTTAACAAGTGGTTAGATGAATGACTGTTCTGGGGACTTGTCCACAGACATCAGGGCACTCATTCATAACTTGGATACAGAAGTGACGTAATAGGGAAGAAGAACATTTAATCTCCCAACTGCCACCAGAGGCTAGAGGCCATTTCTTACTCATGCTAACACACAAATACAAGATATAAAGAGAAATAATAAGATCATGAAGTATTTTGATATATTACACCCAACTAAAATGGAAACGCTGTATAAATTATGTTTCCTCAGGTGACTCATGAAACTGATACAACTAGCAGAGTTTTGGCTTGCGGTAATTCTACAAAAATGGTGTTTTCAAAATGTTTGGTATTGCATGTTTTATATTGCTAATCTTAATGTAAGCCTTGTCATTTTGCTTCATCAGTCAAATAACATTGCTTTAGCAAATTAAGTCAAATAAATTTACAACACCTCCACATACAACAATGTACATTGTAACATTCTAAAAGAGATTATATAAGACTGTATACTGAATGGATTTAAGTAATGTACATGACACTTATGTTGATGTAAAAAGTACTTTATAAATAGCTATATACCCTAAAAATAATAATAATAATAATAATAATAATAATAATAATAATAATAATAATAATTCCACTTCAAGAGGAATGTGTTGAAGACCTGAGAGATGGAATATGTGTAGAACATTTGAGGACCATGTAAAAAACATTAAAATACGGTCAACCTGGGAAAAATAAATATTTATTCATTACAAAATGCATAATAAGATACAGTTTGACTGTAAGAGGGTGGATGGACCATACACTGTTGGTAACATGCCAGAGGTCAGAGGAGCCCTGTTCCAGAGCCAATATTGTACATCCCTATATTATTGTATTACTAGTCATTTAGCAGACGCTTCTATCCAAAGCGACTTAGAGACTAGGGGGTGAACTATGCATCACAGCTGCTTTATGGTTGAAATAATGTACTGTTGTTATGTGACAGTGAACACGTTAATATCCTGCCTTACATACAGACAGTGAAGACGATGGAAAAATATTTAGTTTTGTGAAGAAAAAAAGTAATTGAAAAATAAACTTTGTCTGATTCCCTCACCACGGCCAACCTGTTAAATAGACATGTTACAATTCTTAAAACCAGACTGAAAGATTGAATATGGAAAGGACTACTAGGGTCTGATCAGCTCATACCCCACAGGGATAAGCCACAGCTTTTATAAGACCATTCTAGAAGCCTGGGTTACATCATTCACCTATCCATGGTTATTCCAGGAATAACCCAATAATTGGTGGTTAATGCAATGCAAAATGGTCCTACAAAACCAAGAGGTGGTTTATCCCAGCAAGGTGTAATTTGATCAATCCAACACCATGGTCACTGACAACTAAAATCCACCTGCAGTTGCCGTACATTGTCTAGTAATTTCCCAAGACAACCTACAAATATGACTTGAGTGCTCTTCGGTGTAAACAACAGCCTGCCAGGGGGAAAATATTACATAGGTCAGTTAGTGCTGTTAACTTGTTATATTATACCTCCGACAGCAAACAAATAATACCCTACCTTTTTTGCATCACCTTTGTAGTGAGACTGATGATGTACTTGTGTTATTGTTTAGCAGCTAACTTCTAAACTAGAATGTGTGTTTCAGAACATAATAAAACAGGAGGTAAAGGTTATTTTGCTCAACAAGCCTGATGATTTGTTTCCCTTAACTCCATTGTACTGCTTTTCCCTTAGTCCATAAAGCCCCTAGGAAAGCCATCTGGTTGATTCTTCAATTCATTTTCTCCAGACTAAATGTCGGAAATGATCAAAATCGACCTTTATTCTGTTTGCATTGTTTTTAAGTACTTGTCTCAAATTTAATTATCAGCTACAAACTTGGTTTCAATGCTTCATCCGTCATCTATGTATACAGTATGCAACAAAAACCAGTGCCAAACCCCCAGGGGCACTCTGTTTGTTTTTTTTTCCTCCAGTTAGAAAAAAGTTTCTTTGTTTGACAACCTCCTGTTTAACAAATTCAAAAATTCAGTTATCCTGAAATACAAAACAAAACAAAACCAGAGGCCATGCAGTGGAAAGTCGCCAATTTCACCAGCTCAAAATTACTTCAACAGCTGTCAAATAGTAAACACCTTGATAAAACGTGTTTTGTTTGCTAGAGATATCTGTTATAACAGTTAAAAGTACAAACTATAGACTTTTGCCTTTTGGGGCATTCATTGATAAGTGTTGGGGTGCATATGTCAGGGGCCAGATAAAAAATTCTATACTCTCCATTATGGAAGACATTTCTGTAATCAACCACATTTTAAATGTATTTAAAAAATTCAGTGCTTTACTTGTTAAAACTAGTTGGAGAAAGAGACCACTTCGGAAAATGCAGAATTTCAGTTATACAGTCTTTATGAGTGAAAATCAACACATCACTGACAGTCAGACTGTATTCACACAAAAAAAAACATAAAACAACACAAAACCAAAAAAAAAAAAACTAATAAATGACATAATTAGTGTAAGATTCAGCTAGATTTCATTCAGATATTTACATTATGTTTATGTTTTGTGGCAGAGAAAATTAACCATTCTTGGGGTGGTGGTATGAAGCAGTTTACCACCAGAGTTTTGCTTATACTGTTTTTATTCCAATTTGACAGTAAAATGTGCAGTTAATGCAGAAACAAAAAGTATGTTAAAAACATATTTATAATAAATTAATTTGATCAATCATAATTTAGATAATTAAAATACAGTAGACCCTGCTAATGCAACCCTCTGTGTTTTGCATTTATTCCCTTACAAAGATGTAATGCTATTGTTCAAGTTAGGGATAAGAACATGCAGATTAATACAAATGCATTTTGAATTCCCAGTTGTATTATAGATTAGAAATCTGTTTATTCATGTCATCACTGCTCCTCAGTATAAACAGCAGTCTAGTAATGTCAATTACTGTGCTGTGCTTTTCTGCAATTTAATGTACTATAGTGTAATCCAGTCATTTACTATAATTCACAAACCAGTAGCGAGGGCTGCGAGAAATAAGCCCTGGGACTTAGAAATAAGAACTATGTGCGTGAGACTTTAAGGAGATAAGTGCTTTCCCCTTTGCTTGTAAAGAGCTGCCTTCGCTGAGGTGAGACCGACATTGATCGGCCTCCAAGACTTTGCTTTGCTTGCCCCATAAGGGGAAAAACGAAGAAGAGAATAGAGGATACATTTGAGAAGACTAGAAGTCGCCCGACTGACAAGGAAAGTCTACACTTCAAGAGCTAGGCATGGCCGACCTCTGAGACAGAGCCCCGTGGGGCAACGGGAATTCTGAAAGAGAAATAAATGAAAATGCAAAGGGACCAAAGAGGAACACTAGCATAGGTGTTGGCAAAGGATACAGGGTTTCCCCCTGGCTTAGGGAGCATGCATGCTAGCTCCCAGGGGGAACAATTGATAGAAGATTATAGGGAGAAAAACCCTAGTGGTCCCAGTGGAGAGGTGGCCCTCACTCCATGCATACTAGCAATAATCTGTTGTGCTAAAGAACAAATGTAAGATTCCCAGGCAGAGGAAGACCAGTATCCCATTTTTTTGGTAAGGGACTGGTTAACAATAACTTTAGCTGCTGAGGTTGACGCACCAATACGAAAGGAGTGAGGGGAATGGAATTGAGTGTTTTGTGTTTCAGGGTTTTTGTTTGGTGTTTTGTGTTCTGTGTTTGAGATCTGTTTTTGTTCAACCCTTTTGTTTTGCTCTGTGAGCAGTGTTTTTTTTTTTTTTGTTAAATATTTATTTTATTGAATAAAAATGTGCCACAAAGTGCTTTTCATCCTTAGTACCTACTGTGTGTCTCTGTCAGCTTCCTGGTTTGGGAACATCATTACTCGGATAACCTGTTATAGGGAGACATTTACAGAAAATATCTCTTAGGAGAACCTTTTAAAATCAATTATTAAAAGTAAATTACTGTAATAACTTGCTCATTGCTTGTTTTTATTTGGTAAAAGTCCACATACATTGTTCATAAAAAGAAAGCAGAATATTGAATAAAAATGAAATGTTCAAAGTTCAATAAAACAGATCGGCAGCGAGACAATTCTTACACAGTCCAAACATGTATCTAAAAATCATAAAAATAGGTAGATAGTATATCAATCTAATACCCAGGATGACCCAAAAAGTCAACCAAGTAGACTTACTTCCATTGGGGGCCTGTTGATTACACAGGTAGGGTTTCCATGGAAAAATAAAAAGTCATCTCACATTTTTATCATACAATTTTGGTTGTACCTTTTAGGTCATTTGGGGTTCCATGTAGTTCTCTTTCAAGGAGAGAAATCCCCCTTCCTAATTCAAATAACCTAACTAATATTAAAATATAGAAGGGTATATTTAGGGCTTGAAGTTTTCAGATTTTAGTTTTGGTCACATGCCAACTTATTTTGAGATGATTCTGTTTCCTAATTAAAACAAAACAATGTCACTTGTTTTTAACCTTCATAACTTGACTGAGCCTGATTCTGTTTCAATTAATTTTTATTTCAAACCGACATAATAAACTACGTTAATTGCTCGTTGCTGATCCTAATTGCATTTCATTCTTGCAGTCGCCTAGTCTATCATTGTGCTTCTGTTATTATTAACAGAGATGTCTTGACAGATTTTCTCTTCAGCGTAAAATACCCAGTGCAGAGTGTACACTGACAGCAAGTTCATCACTGAAAATCACCTTGATTTGTAGCAAAGAAAAAAATGAACTTAAACCCATTGGTAGTTTTCTCTTTGTTAGGATGCAGAGACCACTTAACTAATTAACATTAAAAGGGACGTAGAGATTAGGAAAATAAAAACTGAAAAGCCCTAGGTATATTTCATGTTTCTGTCTGAGTTCGAATCTTGCCTTTTGCCTCTACTGGTATCATGCAGCTTTCCTAAACTGGGTTTCCACAAAGTGTTTAGGTTGTGTTGACGAATCACAAGTGCAGCCTGCCACATTTTGCAACAAAAGGTAATAGAGAAAGCATAGGAAGCAAAACAAAGACCCAGAGACAGCATTACACAAATACTATATATATATATATATATATATATATATATATATATATATATATATATATATATATATATATATATACATACACACACACACACACACACACACACACACCATTCACATATTCAAAAATAAAAACACCAAGAAATTATCAGTGAACATCCTTTTTTTTTCTGCCCCCCCCCCCCCAAAAAAAACGGAATGTTTTCAGTGAAAATGTGAATCAATAAAGGTGAATCACTAAATCACTATTTATTTCAAATAAAGATGCTTAGTAGCAATTTCTGAGAAAAATAACGTTATCACCTAATCAAAGAATTGACAAGATCTCAACATCAGATTTTAAAACACAATTGTATGGCTGCTTCCTTACCCTATCTATATTTTATCATAGTAAAATAGTCCAATATTAGTGCTAGTCGTGGGTCTGTGATACCACCTGTGAATATTCTACTTGTAAACTCATGGGGGTCTGTTTTAATGATGGAAGCTGTGGTCTAAGTACTGGTGCTATTTAACTAATTATTAATCATTGTGCTGTTTGATCATGCAAGAGCAACAACAATATCAGTGTAACATTGGGCAGGTTAACAACAAAGGATTTTCAATCTCATTTGATACAGTTTAGAACAGAATGTGGTAAAGAGTACATCACACTAATTGCTATACACATGAATACATTAGAATTGGCAAGCTCTTTAGAAAGGAAGGAGGGTTAGACCAGTCCTACAAGTCATTGCTAGTTATCATAAATAGCAATTGTATTATTTTGGAAGCAAGGGAGTACAACTTAGTTATAGAAGAAAGTATTGGTCTTAGTAGTTCCTTAGTAGTTTAATACTGTGAAAGATATTTTATTTTCCCTTGCTTTAAAATAGGACTTAGGGAATTGACTATATCACTGCATTTTTGCAAATGGTTCTATTAAGCATTTACCATTGTTCACTGTGACAGAGAGCGAGAGCATCTGAGCTGTAAATCTCCCCCCCGACCCAAGAGGGCGCTAAGCAGAGGTACTTGCACACCTGTACTGAGATAGGCCAGCTTAGAGAGAGGGGCGGAAAAGGAAGTTGTCCATCTTGGTGCAGGGCGGATTGACCATATTAGGGTACAAGATTACTGTGATCAGCTGTGCTGCATTAGACAACTGGTAGGTGTGCTGAGTTGCGCTGATCATGGGGTGGAGTCTCCAAGTATATAAGGGCTGTCGTTTTGCAAGTGCAGGGCTTTTGGAGGTAACACGGAACCTGGGTTGCTGAGCCGTTTGTTTGTTTGCTACGTGTTTTTGATTTGTTTATTGTCAGGACTGGGGTCGGAGTGAGTCGTCACGACAAGGAGCTGCCGCACTACTGCCAGCACTTTCACCTTGGACACCACACACCCTGCACAACTGAACTGGACACTTCAGCACCTGAGCACCTGCACTTTCCAACATCCCGCAAGTGCACAATAGAGCTTGCTTTGGACTGCATTACTGTAAATAAAACACACCCTCTACCATTGCTGGTATTAGGGTTATTTGCACCTGGACCAGCGACTCTGTGACATCTGTTTCATCACCATACCCACCACACCGTCACATTCACCCTGCTTATTAATAAGCTTTACCATACATTGCTATTCTTTACAATGCTTACATATGCTTTACTGTGCTTTCACTATACTTTATTACACTTTACTACTGGAAACTATTATGAGGGTGTACGGAGTATAAACCAGTATATAAGTAGCTATTGAGAAAGAGTGACATTTTTTGCGGAATAAAGGGTTAGTAGCTGATTCTTTACAAACACAATGTCATTATATTTTCATATCGGCACTTTGAAAATGATATGGCTTTCTGACCTTAAAAATACATTTTCTTCCCAAAAGATAAAGGTACATTATTGATGACAGTAGACAGCAAAAGTTCCCCTTACTGAAGAAGAGAGTGTGTGTACAGTAACAAAAAAGTTTACAGATTCAATATAAGGATATCTCAAAAGAAGCATAAATGATTAAGTTCAGAAATAGGGGTAATAACTTGAAGCCACAGATGCAGTACAGTTTTGAAACCCAATATTGCATTGCCTACCAAAAACAGGATATTATTTGGTTTTAATCTTTTGGTCCGTAACACTAGTTCTTGATTTCAGCAACTACACATAATCCTAACCTTAAATTGCAATTTTACTGCAAACCTTTAACTTAATCCAAACTTTAAAGTCACTATAAGATTGCAAAATTACAATGCAGTCCCCCATTGGGAGTCATTGTCAGATTGGGAAGATTGAAATTGTGAACTACCTGTTTTAATACAAGTTACCTGAACATGCTGGTTCTTACAAAGTTATTGACCACTAACTAAGACTACATGAAGAACAGAAATGCAGAATTGCATATTTGTTTCTACTTCTAAAATGTACTAAAGGCTAAATATTTAAATCAAATCAAGGTGTGAAAATGTTACAAATCCTACTTTTTTTTCCTCCTGGTTTTCATTAAAATGCCTTTTTAGCAGAGCAAAGAGAACCTAAAAGGTCACGTCCTTCATTAACATAGGAATTCATTCATGAATACCAGATCAGGCACCGAGACTTTGCTCCCTCTTACTCCACACCACAATCAGACAGGGATCGACTGAAGATATTACTTTTTTTTTTTTGCTAGAGCAAGTGAGGAGCAAATTAGCATTCAGAAAATGGAGCAGAGCTCCAGATTTGAAAATCAGTGTTTCCATTATAGTGTGAAATGGAGCTTAAATGAAAGCATTAGGCGCAGCAGTAGCATATCTGGGACAATGCTGTCAGAGGTTCATTGAGTTATCTTTAATCTGTTAACAGGGGCTGGGTATTGATTAATTAAAAATGCCAAGATGGACACTCCTTCCAGACTGAAGAGGCAGCTGATAAATATATTCCTGACCAGTTTCTGTAAACCGGTAAACAGGTATAAGGTGCTGAATCAGTCAAGTGAAGTGAAGAAGGTGAGTAAGTCAAGTAAGTGAGTAGGGATTAACCAGGAGAAACCAATTAGAGGTAATCAATCTTATAGGTGACAGTCTAAGTTATAATGACCTCAGTTATCATGAATGCATTTTTTACAATTGCTGTGAACAGTATTGTGTGCTAACAGGAAGGAGGAGCAAAAGGGAGGAGCAGGTTCAGGACCCTGGTCAGCGACCAGCAGGGGATGTGCTCATCTCAGAATCCTCAGAACGACTCATTCACTTAACATAGGAAGATATTTAATGAGGTGGGTGCTGCAGCCGCAATCCACCAGAGGTAGCAATTACCTCATTAAATCCCTGCCTATATTAACTGGCTTCATTCCGAAGTCATAATCCACTAAACTGACTTAACACATGCCAGGGACCAAAGTGAAGGAAAGTATAGAGCTGCAGTCTCACCAACCTTAAAACTATAACTATACATTTGTTGTCCTATTATATCAATTGTTACAGTAGGGATGTTTTAGTGAAGAAAAACAGTATATTTTTTAAAGCATAAATATAATCATCTGCGTTTGTTAAAAAAAAAAGACAGGCGTATGTGTATTGGGTGTCTAGGATAGGGTATCTTTGTAAAATTGATCTCAAAGTTATTTTCCAGTGTGGCTGCAGTTATGTCATATTCTGACTGCAGGTATTGCTAACAGCGGCATAAGCGGTAATGTGATTGGTTGTAGTTGGATGCACCTGACAAACTTTGCCCAAAATATTCTACTAGAAGCACCTTTGTCAAGGCTGAATGGAACTGTCAAGTTCCAATGTGCAGGGTGTCAGCAAAGTTTCACATTGAACCTTAATTTAGTTTTAATTTATTTAGGATGTGCAGATGTAACTGGCAAAAAAAAAAAAAAAAAATCAGTAAGATAGTTCAGAACATAAACAAATAGAGATAAACCAAAAAGCAGAGACATTAAAATAAAATCTTTTAAAGGGTGTATGGAACTTGTCTCTTTCAAAGGTGCGCTGACAAATATTCCAAAGTACATATGAGTCATTCATTGTGACAATTAACAATGATCAGATCTCTAACCATAACTACTTTGAGTTACAATATATCTTGCATATGCCTCTCTTATAGTGGAGGTGAATCTATAGATATTCACAATTAATATATTTCTTCTTAGTTCTGTTCTGAAATACAGGACTTGCTGATGATGTGTTTTTATATTTCCTTTAATCTTCAAGAAGTTCAGGTATAAATGTTCTCGACATGTCACAAGGCAATCAGTCCCTTCCTACAAACGGAACTGTAATTCGTGATTATTTTATTCACAGTCACAGATCTGCGCATCAACAGTGACAGCTGTCGTGAAATGCCATAAAACGTCCTTCTGTGAAGTGACAGCCCATTGACACAGAAGTGTGGACTAGATTAATTTTTTGTCCAATTCCTGTATTGCACAGAAAATTATAGCCATATCACACATCTGTTTTTTATACAGCTGTTTACTGTATCTGCATCCAGAAATGCTAGGTTAAGCTAACTATTATGGATGATTAGACAGGTATTACTTTTCCATTTCCCTACATTTTCATAAGCAGTATTGCTTAGATATCTTTTACAAATGGGCAATTTTCATTTTTTACCCCCATTTTTTTAAACCAATTTCTAATTTCCAATTCAAATGCAATTGCAAGCCAGCCCTTGCTTTGATAGTCAATCCACTTTTGTAGGATACAAAGGTTAGCTGTTTGTCTTTTTTTTCCAGCTCAGAATCTAGGATGGAGTGTTTGAAGCTCCATTTGTAGACAGGTTATAAACAAATAATAATAAAACATGATATGTCTAGATGCATCACTACTCACTGCAAACATAACAGAAAGCTCTGTGAAATTCTACTGTTTTTGCGGGTGAGGCTTAAATCCTAGCAAAACGTCTATGAAAATCACCTTTCTACAAAATCTGTGTTTTACAGATACAAGCGGACTTGATAAAAGCTCATTTAGTGGTAGTTAACGCATTCTGTAATAACTTCAATTCCAAATTCCAGTTCTAGTCATTGCCTTTCTCAAACAGCACTCCATCTTCCTTGACTGCACATTATAGCTTATTGAGGGAGAAATGTCTCTCTCTATATAGTCTAGTTCATGTGCTACTTAAACAACATGGTTATTGATGAATGGCCACTGCAGTATTACTTAACTACCAATAAATAATTTCCTGTAAAAGCTTGTTCCAGGTAGTTTTACAATCTGAACTAGTAAACTAGTACAGTCCTACCAACTTTATTAAACTTGATACTACAACTGTAGGTCTTTGACCATGGCTCCTGGCTTCAGAAGTACAGTAGTAGTATAGCTATAGTAACTTACTGTAGCAGAAGGCCTACCTACATGTTTGTAAGGGTAGGTGTTTGAAAGTACAGTAGCCTGCATTGCATCAAAAGAGCTACAATTTTAAGCTTACAAGAGAGATGAGTCATAGAATGTGATGGTGTGTGAGGTTTCTAATATCATTTTCGCTCAACTACAAGTGTAAACCTAGAGAACCTGGGACAACAAACAGAAAATTGACAGCTGCAACTGCAATTTAGCATTACTACAACTATATTTCGGAACTGCAATCTGAGATGACCATAATATTGTTGGGTAATAACTGTTGTTATACTGTGGTATGGCTAAACTACAATTGCACAGAAGTAAACCTGCATTGTATCGAAGTCTAAATGCATTCTGTTGTTTTTTCAACCAATCTGCTGCATTTTCACTACAACAAAAGCGACAGGTTGGATTAACTGGTGCCTGGAGTAAAGATACTGAGTGGTGTGTGGAACTCAGTTCAGAACTACTATCTGTTTGACTCTTCTTTTTCTGTACTAGACTGTTAGATGTTTATATTTAGAGTTAAACAAGCATAAATACCACTGTTTACTGTATTTGCATAATACATGTTTTTAATAAGCATGCAAATACAACTGCCAGTTTTGGTTTTTTTTTTTATTATGTAGAAAATTACAGCAATTATAAAAAAAATCAAATTCGAATAGACTAATTCTTCATTTTAAAAGAAAGAAGACGTTTGTGCTTTTTTGAAAGAACACAAAGCACACCCGGTGGCATTATGTCCTGACACACTGTATCCGTTAGAACACTAAAGATTATTTGTATTGTTTTTACCTAAGTACAACTGCAGTGGCCAACCCTACAGCTGTTTTCCAGGGAGACCAATTCCAATTCTCCTACTCCAAACATGCCCACCCCCCCGGGCATAACCTACCCTGCTTCACACAAGTGAGTGTGAAAAATAAATAGACAATTTAGAGTAACTGGATGTGCACATTTGAAATAATAACCACACACTGAATACTCTCCAGTTTGGAACTTGTGAAAAGTATGGCCCATATATATTTGTGATTGAAGGCCGGGTATGAGAAAGTAAATATATGTCCTTTGCCTTCAGCAGAGAGATTTTAGGGATATTTTCCAAGCTTAGTCTCTTTACCTAAATGAAGTAAAGAAATGATGCTCTGTGCTTGTTACAATGCTGTCATTGTGACAGGTCTTTTCATTGTGCAGTACCAAGCAGTGTCAAACTACTGTAAACGTGTTCAAATAAAAACACAGTTCGTGCGCACGGTGAATCATGCAACATTTTAACTTGAATGATGTTCTCCTTTGTTTGGATCATGAAATAATAGAAAGCCTCCACACATTCTGCTGACTTAATTAAAAAATACTAATGGGACCATGTGATCCTAATTATGAGGCAACTTAGAGGCAGCATCTAAAAGATGTAGTGTATAAAGAGTCATTATACCGGTGCCTTGTACTTTTTCCATCTTAAGACCATCTTTGTTTTGAATGGTTCAGTAGAGCTTTCCAACAAATTAATTCATTTGTGAATTTTGATTGATCAGGGCATCTGAATGTGCTCCTAGTATGTAGAACTCACAGCTAGTTTTGTGGTGGAGGTTGGATCCATTATTTCTTGTACAGTGTTACAGCATTACTATTCAGGCTACATTGTCCACTTCGTTTTCCTAACAAGGATGCAAACCATTAAACAAACATAAAGCAAATCACTTCTATCTGCTAAAGATTCTAATTTAGCAAGCTGTTTGTAATCACAAAACAGAGGAAAGACAAATAAAAAATCTGGAAAAATCCTCTCACTTGAAATTGTACCCTTTTCCATCAACTGTAAACTCAATTTGACAACAGACCAGTGCCACTTTTTTTAACAATGCCAACACACTGTGACTTTCTTTTGCAAGGAATAAAAAAAAAAATATGCTCCCTTTTAGCACAGTATGTGTCCAATCATGCAGTTTTATAATTATATAGATATACCTAGCCTGTAAGTTGCTTTGGATAAATGCGTCTGCTAAATGACTAAATAATAATAATAATAATAATAATAATAATAATAATAATAATAATAATAATAACAATAACAATAACCAGGCATGCAAAATTGTTAGAGATATCTTAAAATTATAACTTTGAGATACATTTAATAAATTATCTCAACTTAACTTTGTGATATTCCTGTTTGTTTAGAGATATCCAATTCATTTTAAGAAAACTCTATCTCAAACTGAATTCTCTCAAAATAAACAGGAAGACATTTCAAAGATATCTCTAAAATGCACAGGAAGTTATTTTGACATTTCTAAAAATGAATTACAGATATGTGAAAATGAACAGGCAGATATTTCAAGCTATATGAGGAAATGAAGGAAAGTCATAGAGCAGACCATGACTGCTTCTACAACCTGGCTTTGTTTCCACCTTGAGCAGAAGGGCTCCTATTGCCTGTTTCTTCTGAGGCAAACAGGTCCATTCCTGGCTAGCCCAATTTTGCAAAGATGAGTTGATGACTTGTGATTTTAGTTTCATTCATGTGGGAGCCCCTCTCGACTTAACCGGTCTGCCAGAATATTCTCTTCACCTGCCAGGTAGGTAGCCACTAGGAAGGCATTCAGGAGTCTACAAACTCTCCATGCTCATAATGAGAGGAGGCAAAGTCTCTATAATTATGTTCCACTGTGGTGGTGTCTAAGAAGACTACGATCCTCTTGATACGTAGATATTTTCTGTAAGGCTTGTAGAGCAGGATGTGAAAGTGTGCATCGTGTAAATCTTCTGAGATCATCCAGGCTTGTGGTAAGATGGCCTTCAGTACCTGCTTCAGTCATCATCTTTAATTTGTGTCATCACCTTTAATTTTCTGATGTACCAATTGACGATCCTTGGGTCCAGGATTGCTCTTAGTTTCCCTGATGTTTTCAGGCTTCCTGCATAGCTACCCACTCAATTGCTTTTTGTTTAAGTGGGTTCAGAATTTCTTTGTAGATGGTAAAGCATTTCTGAGAACCCGAGTCCATTATGGTATGGACTATACCTATGCGGTGTGGTGTTGAGTGGAAGGGGATTTTGTGATCAGTGTTGTTCTCCCTGCTACCAAAATTTCTGGAGAGCCCAGTATGAGGGATGGATGTTTCTGCATTAGAAATGTCAGGAAGAAGCCTGAGGAATGAGAGGTTGTGGCTCCTCTCCTGGCGGGCTGGGAAAGGATATTTTTCGAGGCCACATCCACACCATTGTATTCTGCTTACAGCTGTTGTTTTGCAGTATTCATGCCACCTTCTGCTAGTTTGGCAAATGTAGCAGGATTCCCTGGAGTGGGATCTGCTGCTTGCACCACCACCTAATCCCAGCTGCAGTGTTGGTATGTGATGGTTTTCCATACTCAGGAACATGAAGCAGGAGGCGCAGGCTTTATTCACGAGAGTCTCCTGTCATTTCCAAACTCTTTCTCACGAGACGGCTTTGTCTCTGGCTGAAGAGATCATTGGGGCGACCTTGACCGCACCGGAAAGGAATTTCTTGTGTGGTATACATTTTTGTAAGGGGGGTTGGAAAGAATGGAACTGAAGTAGGATAGTTCCTTTTTTTTTTACTATTTTCCATGTGTCCCCAGTAAATGCTTCTTAGCTTGGTCCCAAATGGCACAGAAGCCCTCCTCTTTCCTCCTGTCCAGTGCAGGGACATCTAGAGCACGGGTTCTCAAACCCGGTCCTGGGGACCCCCTGTGTCTGCTGGTTTTCATTCCAACTGAGCTCTCAATTACTTAACTGTACCCTTAATTGGACTAATAAATTGCTTAATTAGACATTTTTTTCAGCTCTTAAACAGTTGCAGTTCAAGTTACTTATCAAATGTTATAACTAACTTGCAATATGCAACCATTCAAGAGCTGAAAACAAGTAAAAAGGTCTAATTAAGCAAATTATCAGTTTAATTAAGGGTTTAGTTAAGTTGTTGAGAGTTCGGTTAGAATGAAAACCAGCAGCCACAGGGAGTCCCCAGGATCGAGTTTCAGAAGCCCTGATCTAGGAGTCTTCAACACCCTGTCAAGAAGAAAAATCAATTCTGCCTCGGAACAATGTGAAAAATCATTAATAGAAAACCTCTTGTAAATCACAGCCATTCATACCTTGATATTTTCTGAAACATTTATTCCACTGTGAGACTTAAATTCACGGTGAAAAATAGAAACAAAAATAATAAAATATCTGATTGAAAAAAAGGTTAATTAAATATAATGTGACGATATAATGCTAAACTTTCAACCTAATCATAACTTCTGAAGGTGCTAAAGTTTGACGTAATCCTGAAATAGGTCATTTCACCTCAGCATTTTCTTGAGGGTCTAGCTGCACATTTGAGACCTATACAGCAAATGTAACTGCATTACAGGTAAGATTTGTGGAATTGTGTTGTTTGCTAAAACCATTTTAATTAAGTTGAAGGTTTTAGTTTCCAGCAACTATATCCAAAACTGTTTTTGTAGTTGTAGTTATATTTTAGCTATTGACACCATATTCGTTATGTTCATGATATGGTTTATGTTTTTGCAAATTTGTAGACAGCAGACATATCAGCACAAGTAAAATGCCAACATCTGCCACCACAGATAAAGTACGTTGAAGCAATAAATGTTTTTTTTTCCAAATTTTAAAGCTGTGTATGTTTCATAATAAAATATGTGTATGTTACATCTCTAGACAGTGCCAATTAATTACTGGATAGTGTTCCAGGCAGACAGTTAATTAGACAGAAAACATATGAGCACATTAGCAGACAACATTGATAAGACTTAATACTGACAATGTCAGAGACAGCACTGGCTAAATGAAAATAAAAATGTAAAAAAAAAAAACATGCATAACAATGTGATGATTACATACAGTCAGCGATCGGATATCGGATATCCCCATTGTGTGTGTGTGTGTGTGTGTGTGTGTGTGTGTGTGTAACAAATTAATGCACTTACCCGTCACACGCGATTTCCGACTCCGTCACCGATTTTCTGATACGAAGCCCATTTCTTCAGTGGTACTATTTATCTGAATATCTGCCACAGCCCGCGTTTGAAAAAATATAATAAATAAATCAAATCTCTGTAATGTCAAATCAGACTTTTATATTATGCAGTTACACAACACTTCTTCCAGTTTCACCTGACGAAAACGCAGCCCAAAACAAAGCAAACGAGACAAGCTAGAGTAATGTAACAGTTAATCATTAAAAAGTTTTAGATACTGTGATGATTTTTTTTGTTTTTGCTTTTGTGAACTGTGATATTAGGGCCTTATTAGGGCGCTATATTCTGCAAATTTTGAATACTGAATCTCGATCTGTTTTAATTCTGGAAACTGCGTTGTTTTTTTTAATCTTTTGGTTTTGCTACATTGCATTGCCTTTACATTTTACGCAGTTCTGTGCATGGATAACATTTAGATTTCATTTTGCTGTTGGGTCATTAATGGGAAATTTTACATACCGCTACAATACATAACAGATTCAAAAGTATGTACTGTATTACAGTTAACGTTTTGTCTATTTAGTTTTGGCAAGTGGTTTTATTCATAATCATATCGTTCTGAATTAAAATACTACTTCTGTAAAAAATATAGTACTGTACCAACAAAACCAATACAGTACAATGTTGTAATGTGTTTTGGTTCACATTATTATATCCCTTGGTGTGGTCTTCACCACCAAATGATAAAGGTTGAAATCTCTTAATAGACTTATGAGTCTATTCTGGTTTTTGCACATACTAGACATTAACATTGAATAAGCCTGAATAGGTAGAGCAGAACAACTGCACGTGACTTCGACACTGAGGAATACTTGTAGTTGAAATGTTTGTTGTTGAAGTGTATTTGTTTTTTTAGTATCACTGTGTTAAAGAATGACTTGAAATTGAATAAGCCTGCAGTAACAATAGAAGAGTCCAACAAACTCCACAATGTTGTTAGATCATTAAGGTCATTGTGCTTCTGCCCCACCAAACCTCAACAGTAGTTTAAGCTTGTAAGATAAATATATGCTTATAGAACCTATACCGTCAGAACGCACTGAATGTTAATTGCATTTTAATGTACAGTGCTGAGATCTCTGGGTGCCTGTCACTGCTACAGTTGATGCACTGTGGGTTATGCTGTATATTGGATATTTAAATTGATAGCAGGAAGTAAATCTGGTGTGTCTATAGAGTATGAGCAACTTTATGTGCATCCATAAATTGGTAGACTAGACTCATAAATATGGATGGACTGATAGCAAATGTTAAATTATTATCATAACCCTGGTTCCCTGAAATAGAAATGTAACCGTTAACCCAATGGGTCTTTACCTCCTAAAGATCCTGAAACTTGAATATTATATACCAAAGCTGCTCGGCCAAGCCTGTGACACAGTCATGCCCGTCTCTGAGGGTATTAAAAGGACTGCGCGCACAGATCTCGGATCGCAATTTTTCCTTCAAGCCTGCTCCAATCATGGACTCAGCAACTTTGAAGGTTAATGGTTACATCCTAATGGGTCAGGAATGAAGTGTGTTGGTGCCCTTGGTACAGGTCCACCAGTTTGCATTTACCTCGGGTAGCACTGTGTACCATTCAAGCCGCTGGCTTCACACGGGGCACAAGGCCGCTGTGGGACATAACAAACAGCAGACTGTAGTGCACAATATACGCTTAATTAATTTTTTTAAAAACTATTATAGCACAAGTAAAATATTGCACAAATTGTGGAAAACACAATAATTAGCGAAAATTATAAGCAACAAGTACTTATCTGATACCAGGTTCCCCGTCAGGTCAGATCTTGAAAAGAAAAGTGGCGCTGAGATCTGTGAGCACAGTCCTTTAATATCCTCAGGGGCGGGCAAGACTGCGTCACGGGCTCGGCCAAGCAGCTTTGATGTATAATATTCAGGCTTCAGGGTCTTTAGGAGATAAATGCCCATTAGTTTAATGGTTACATTTCAAACCTATGTTAGTTCATAGCAATGGATGTCTATACATAGAACAATATGTCTGAAAGCAAAATTATATTTTCTTAATGGCAAAAAATATATATTTTGAATAATTAATAATTAAAAAGAAATACCTTTTTTTTTTTAAATTACCCTCCTTGTCTCCCCAGTTTGAAATGTCTCGTTAGAATTCCCCCACACCACTACAGTACCAGCACAAGACAGCTAGTGGTTAGCAATTGTCATCTGCTCCCACTGTGTACATTATATATCCTATTTTCACCTGCCAAGGTGATGTTGCCACTGAGCAGTTTAGAGGTCTCAGCCCATCTCTTGAGATGAACTTGCCCAGGCTGATTTTCATTCCCTCGCCAGTGTGATTGTCAATGCAGCGCTCACCATGGGTCCCTACACTGGATTGTCCTAAACTTGGGTTGATTTTATTAGATTTTTTTTAGTAAAGTTTTTCTCATTTCTGTTTTCTGTTGAAACACCATACCATAAGCACAATACCAAGAATAATATCTCTACACAATCTGGTTTTGTATTTAGATGAAGAATGGAACCAATTGTATGTTATGGAATTGCTTCATTACAGAATTCCAGTAAAGCATAGTTTTAAAAAATAAATAAATAGAGTTACAGTCTCTTGAAGGAAGCAAGGTTAACATCCATCAAATGCTTGGGTTTTAATTCAATGCTTTTAATTCAGTTCTAAATTCCACGAGCATGTCAATACTTCCTATGATGGAGCTGTAATATAGCATTAAATTCTGCTAGCAAGAACAATCTTCCTCCTCTGGAAATTGTAATCTCATTTTTTATCTTGCACATGTGTTACAATCCTCCAATAAAAATGTATGAATGTGTTGCCACTCAGTGATTGGGGTGGGTTTTATTTATATTGTATCAGGGGTGTTTTGTCGGTTAAAACCGAAGATGAGAGGACCTAACCATAACCTAGGGCCAACCTTTGTACAGTCCAAGCAAAGAAATTCGGTTTTCATAACACTTGGAGACAAAGGGCTGTATATTACTGTAATTCACATGTATTTAAATCTTCTGTTTTTAAGCTCAATTGAATATGTCCATACTGTCCAAGCCATATTAGATTCTAATTATATAATTTGTATATAATGTATTTAATTTTAGTTTTGCATTACTCTACACATATTTAGAAAATAGAATATGCAGGAATAACCAAATACTGCATTCTAACATCCAAGATGCATATATCACAGTAAGTTACATCATACATTATGGTAGGCTTTGGCCTAATGACTCTCCCATTGACATATCCAGCCTGCTAGGCTTCTGCCTTGAACTAATGCTATGGTGTAGTCCTCACAGCCCTGATCTGAGACATACTTGACGGTTAAAAGCAGACTGTCTCCAGCAGAATGCCATTGCAACTCTAATATATAAACACCTTTCAGAACCTCCTGTCCTGTATGAAAAGATGTTCATTTAAAATTGTAACACTTTATCTTTATAACTCCAACCCTAACCCTGACACTGTGGATAGTTATTATACTGTGAAAGACTGCACAATTCCTGTTAATTAATGACCAGTTAATATAAAGCCTGACTGTTCAGTAGTTATTATATAGCACTAACAAAGTATATCACTCTCTTAACCCTTTGCAGTCCATTTATTCAGCGCTTGTCAGGTCCATTTTATTTTCACACGCACTGTTTAATTTTTTTTTTCAGAGTAAAACAGGTTTAAAAGGCATTGAATCACAACAGGACACTCAGTACTGTATTTCCAGTCAAGCCCCACCCCTTGTTCGCCGTATTTTTCACATACCTCTATGGACGTGCATACTGATAATACTCTCCAAACTCCTCAATAGTGCGATCCAAGTCATTATTTTATTACTATAGCATCTCCCCAAAAAGCTCTGCATATGTCTGTGATATTTTTTGAGCGCTGGATGCAGAAGCAGCTACCTCCTTTGTTATGTCTGTGTTATCTCTGTAGTGGATGGAGCTATGAGATACAATCCTTTTTTTCGATTTCATTCGGCCCCTGTCGGTCTCACTCAGCCATTGAAAGGTTTTCTCTGATTTTTCCGGAGAAAAAACGAGAGAGACCTGTGCTTTACATCTTATTGATGATGTCAGACAGGGTCTGACATTGGACTGAAAAGGGAAAATTGTAATGTCAGACCTGATCCAACATCGGACTGCAAAGGGTTAAACTGGTTTAACTCAATTGACCATAAAATAAAAGGAAATAAAAACAGCAAATCACAGTGGTCTTTTCTGGATCAGTTAGCTTCCAGCGCATCACAGACATGTCTCCAGCGCCTATGGGTTGACGTTTGAATAGTTGTAACATATTTGACACAGGACCTCAGGGCGTTAATCTGAACTATATACTGTAAAAACCTTTGTATAAGTATTTTCTAGGTATTTTTAGGGGGTCCTAAAAAGGGGGGAGCGACTTATACACCAGTGTGACCTATAGGTTTTTTCCTGAAATTGTCTCAAAAAGGGTTGGTGGGGAGTGACTTATACATTGGTTTTTACGGTATCATTCAAGTCTTTGACTTTGGACTTTTTCTGGCTTTGTACAGAATTGGTAAGACTTTAACTGATAATTCTGACTGGTTATATTTCCAGTTAAAAGATTAAACAGAAAGAATGTATTTGTATACACTGCAAATGCAACATTTCCTACCTGCAAGATTTCCTAGACTGTTCAATCAGTGCATCTTGGTATTTCAGGGCACACATTTATTAAAAAGTAAGCTTTGTGTTTGAAGGCTACGCTAAGACAATTAGGAAAGGCATAGGAGACAATGTTACTGATTAAATATACACTCCTTTCTGATCAATACATACACTCAGAATGTCTCAGAATTTCTCGGCCCCTAGAATTTATGAAACGCTTAATTATTAACTAGTCAAGAGTTTTCCTTCAGAATGAAGGTGGGACTTGCTTTACTACGAGTGTTTAAGTATCTGCTGCACTAAGGACTCTGGGTGACAGAAGATATAGAGAGCATTTAAAAAGATGCCAACAACTTCACTGGCCTTAGATCACATTTTATATTCTCAAACTGAATCTTTCAGCAAGATTTACATTTGGAGGTCAAACTTTTCATTATCTTATGTTAAAGAGATGAACCTAGTAAAAGCATGGTGGCGGATTTATTAGGGTCGTGCCGAAAAATGACTACAAATAAATAGATCGTAACCAGTATGGCCATTTCTCTGAGTAAGAGCTTTCTGTTATTACACATTATTTGGAGGAAAATAAATTACAAATTTCACTGAATCATCTCCTGGTTCCAACAGTGCAGCGATGACTGTCAATCTCAAGTCTAGAGATAGAGAACCAATCCGGGGGTGGGGACAGGCAGCACAACAATCTTTAAGCTACACGTCCTCCGTTAGAGTTTCAGGGGAGAGCTGCTGTTGAGGAATTCCTACATACATCCTCTTTGAAAAAGGGATTTCCTAAGGTTATGACAATACTGTTTAGTTCATATTAGGTGGTTTATTTCAAAGTTATTCCTTATGTCAGTGTGCACTCATCCATGAAACTAAATTTATACACACAGACACCCAAGACACATAAACACCTTTAGCAATGATCAAGTCATGTTATTCACGCTGAAATATTAAATATAAAAAATTATTTCGAACATCATTCCTTCACAGAATGGCAATCTCTCCCCCCCGCCCCACCCCGCCCCCATCCATCTGTACAGACACTGTCACTCAAAATCCTAGTGCAAGGATTGGTTGACGAGTAGGGTAGCGGGTTCTCTGCACACCCTCAGCATTTATACCAGTTAATGTGTGCAGGAAATGTTACTGTTACAACTGAGTAATACAAAAAAGCGGGTTAATACTGTATCCAATACTGACACTAACAACTGGAAATGAAGAGTATCAATTTAATACACACACACACATTATATATATATATATATATATATATATATATATATATATATATATATATATATATATATATATATATATATATATTCAATGGCTTTATTTATATTGTTTTGCTTGAGAAAGGCCCCATTCCACTTTCCACCCATCCAGATGCAAAAACCTCCTACTATTTATACAGGACTATCATAGCCCTGTACACACTGTCTTGATTAACTCATTGAAACTCGTTTCAATTGACTTGATGTTTGTGACTTGCTTTATCTGTTTTGGAAACTTTGCTAAAATTCCAACCAGCATAAAAAACAAAGTATAAATATGTATTTTAAGTCTTTATAAGGCTGTGTCACTTTAAATGAAAAATGAAAATGGATGGATGTTTTTATTTTCACATTAAAGCAATGTTTGCTGGGAGACAATTATTTTTTACAACATACACCTAGATTTGTGCAATATCTGCAAACAGCCTCTAACTAAAAAGTTTAATCAGTTTGGCTTGTATCTTGGTTGACAAGCCAGAGGACATGTGAATACAAATCTCAATGATTGAGAGTCAGAAGAAACTGCATTCCAAAAGCACCGTTCTTGCATTATGCCTTAGAAACAGCCCCTTTCCCAGGTGGAATTTCTCTTAACTCCAAATCTCAGTCCTATTGAAAGGATAAATCACTTTAATGTATCTGAGACATTTTATCCTGTCCACTGTTTCTGATAAAGTCTTAGGGGAGAAAATTTAAGATGGAGACATTAACTATATGGTAATATTGTACTAAAACAGCCAAAGTGATTAAGTGTACAGAGCTCCACTGTCTTCTGGCCTGCGTCAAACGCAGAAGAAAACACCACCAGACTTGCAGCACTGTGGAGTTCATAGTCACGTTGCGAGGCAGCACAGACATCATGCAGGTAGACACACTTCGTACAGAACAAATATTGTGAATTTGTCGACGTTAGCAATCAGGTTAATCAGTGATGGTGAAATAATGTAAAATGATATATATCTCAAATAAAAATAATAATAATAACACAGCCTGTATCCGATTGAAAAGTGTGTAAATCTACATACTAATGTGTATTAAACAAAGCCCTTGCACATCTTTTGAAAGTTTCTATCCAAAGAGTTATTTATTTTTTAAATCTATTGCCTTCTTGACTTCCTGTACAGCTTTTTAATGACTTTAGATTACTTTTGTATTATTGTTTCCTTTGTTGTACTGGTGTTTTAATCATCATTTTAAACTGGTTATGATGTTGCATATATTTACTATTACTAAGTATTGAATGTATTTTATAATCTAGGAGGTAGATGGAGTCTGTCTGTAATCATAAATCAAAAATAGTTACAACACAATCTAGAGAGCCAGGAAATAAAATCAGTACTGTAATGTAATACAATCACTGCTGTGGTGTAATAAAATCGCTAGTGTAACAGTAAAAGAAATATGTAGTTTCTTTCAGTACATAAATCAGAAACCAACACAAATCAATCAGTTATGTATTAGTTGTCGAATTGTTTCTCTCAGTAACTAACAAAAAAACCACAGCTTAGTTACAACTGAAAAGCATCAATAGGTTGGGTGCCTTATGTCACTGTTGCGTTTTTCAGTGAAAATCATTAAAATGTTGAATGCATGTTTTCCATCGAATTGAGGAGGCTTGTATATTTATGAAAATTAATAATAAATTATATAATTCTGCTCTGTAAATATTCAATAACATTTAAAATACCATGCAGAAGGATTTTGCCAATAGTTTGTAAATTGCGTTTATTTTTCTATTACAATAAGCATCCAATTGAGGATTTTCCCCAAGATGACTGACAGAATTGAAAACCTTTAGATTTAAATAACATCATGTGGGTCTATTTGAATGATATATACAGGGCTGGATGATTGCTTTTTCCACACTACGTTTCAGTGCCTGTAAACGAAATTCTTTGGATGTGATGCTAGATTAAGTCTGTAGGATTTTTGTACTGAGGGCCTGTGGCAATGTTGCCCCACCCCATGTATATTTCTGTGTTGTATTTTGCCTGTAGTGTGTTAATGTTGGTGTATTGTCGTTGGTACACAGGGAATAAATATGGGTTATGCACACAAGTGTTTAAAATGTATATTTGTATTTAGGCATGAGGATTGCACAGCACTTCACGTGTGGATAAAATGTAGTATGTAATAATATAAAATGGAAATCACATGCAGTTGTACCGAGACTATCATTGAATGATTAATCAGCAATCAAGTTTCGGTACAGCTGCATGTTTACACTCAACCGGGTTGTGTGTTCGGTGAGTGGAGAACGGGTGTGGAGAGGAGAGAATTAAAAACGAGAAAACTAAACAAAGTAAATATATAACCGTTGTTTTGACTCATCATGTTTGTCTGTTAGTCCACTGTTTGTTTAAGTGTTAGTCCGTTTTGTTTGTCTGTTTATTTTGGTGTCAAGTGCCGAGTCCTGTTTTTTTCTACAACTGTTTTATTTTGTAATAATAATAAACCATGTAGAGGCACATTTATTCATCATTTCATCTTGCAGTACTGTGTGTTTCTTCTGGTCTGACGTCCCCACTACAGCCGTCTTTGTGACAGGGCCCGACAACCTATAAGCTGTAATTTAAAATGACTTTAACAATAGGATGTATATGCTGTAAAATATATAAACAAGTCAATTTAGATAAAGTTACAGGAACAATGATTCTGGGCTACAGCTCTACACTAAAAAACCCTACTTCTAAGTCTAACCTGATTCTAGAACCATGCAAAACCCTGCTTCTAACTCTAACCTAACTCTAGAACCATGCAAAACCCTGCTTCTAACTCTATCCTGATTCTAGAAACCTGCAAAACCCTGCTTCTAACTCTAGCCTGATTCTAGAACCCTGCAAAACCATGCTTGTAGCCCTAACCTGGTTCTAGAACCCTGCTTCTAATGCTAACCTGATTCTAGAACCCTGCAAAATCCTGCTTTTAACCCTAGCCTGATTCTAGAACCCTGCTTCTAACGCTAACCTGATTCTAGAACGCTGCAAAACCCTGCTTCTAACTCCAACCTGATTCTAGAACCATGCAAAACCCTGCTTCTGGCTCTAACCTGATTCTAGAAACATGCAAAACCCTGCTTCTAACTCTAGCCTGATTCTAGAAACATGCAAAATCATGTTTCTAGCCCTAGCCTGATTCTAGAACCCTGCTTCTAACGATAACCTGATTCTAGAACCCCGCAAAACCCTGCTTCTAGCGCTAACCTGATTCTAGAACCCTGCAAAACCCTGATTCTAGAACCATGCAAAACCCTGCTTCTAACTCGAACCTGATTCTAGAACCATGCAAAACCCTGCTTCTAATTCTAACCTGATTCTAGAACCCTGCAAAACTCTGCTTCTAACTCTACCCTGGTTCTAGAAACTTCAAAACCCTGCTTCTAACTCTAACCTGATTCTAGAACCCTGCTTCTAACTAACCTGATTCTAGAACCCTGCAAGTCTTCTACCCCAAGAAAGTAATCAGAATTTGTTGTTTCAAAACAACGTCCCACTGTGTAAATAATAGTCTTGCAGAACATGAACTCCAGCACAAAACAAATCGACTGCATTTTTTGAAGTGTTTCATGAAAGGTTAAGCCATTGTGAAAGGTGTAACAGATTGATCTATACACTGATATGAATCGGACAGGCCCCATTGACACTTGTCATTTGTGTAACACACTGCAACCATTGATCACCACAACCCATTTCAAAACTACCTAATAATTTATCCTTCACTGTCTACAAGCTGATTATTTGTTAAGCTAAAGTCAACCACACAAGCTTACAGCAGTTACCCAGCATGCCCCTCTGAATTAAATCATGTGCAAAGCATAGATTTTCTTTTAACTTTGGTACTAACTGGACCAGTTCAGGTCTATACAGTGTGTGGTGGTCAGCCCTGTGGGAATCAAACTTTTCAGACACAACTAATGTACTATATGGGCAATAATGCAAAAGCACCTGTAATCTGCAAAAGCACCAACACTTTTTTATCCTTTTTTTCAGTTTCATGCTTAGAGGCACAAGTGTGGGGCAAATGGAAATGAAGTTGTGTTTTGTTTTTTTCAGTATGTATGTCATTTCTTTTATACAGTGTATTTAATGTACCTGTACCAGTCTGGTGCTTCACCTGGAGCCCCATCAATGAGATCTTCTATCCTAATGGAAATGTTAAAAATAAATACATCTAAAAATGACTGGTGTAAAGAAGCAGGTAGATATTAATTCACCTTTATTTTAATAGTGTATTCTCCAATCTTTCATCTACTTCTATATTTTGAAAGTAGAAAAGCATCTTAATTAATTTTACAAAACAAGAACCTAACAATGAGTAACTATAATAATAATAATAATAATAATAATAATAATAATAATAATAATAATAATAATAATAATAATAATAATAACTTTAAAATACTAAAATACAAAACAAAGATTACATTTCAACAGCCACAGAAATCACACTCTTGCCTCAAATCTGTGCGCCGAGACCGAGACAATTCTTCTGTAATCTCTCCAAGAGGCCTGTCATAATCACTATATCTTGGATTCAGTGCTCGTGACCATCTGCAATAACAATGTCATCCGTATTTGAAAAGCCTTCCACTGCATGTCTTGCAGGAAAACCAGATGTGTCTTTGAAATCTATGATATTGCCTCAAAATAACACCCTGAGATCAGTTCAAATGAGATCTGAGAGGCAAGTTTGAGGTTTTCAATATCACAGGAAAACCTTGCACTGGAAAAAAAGAATACAAAAATAATTGCATTAGATTTTTTGGTTCTTTGTTATATGATCACTCATTATTCAATGTCAAGTGTCTTTACCTTATCTGTGCAAGCTCACTGTCTGCTTGCCTGACCAGTATTTCTAATCACAGCTTCTCAGAGTTCATGCTGGAGGATTTTACAGTAGTTGAAATTCTATTCGGTGCTGCTTTTGCAATCTTCATTTTTTAGGTATATATATATATATATATATATATATATATATATATATATATATATATATATATATATATATATATATATATGTTCTCGAGACAGCAAAAATATTGGAAATGATGCACCTCTTGGATCCTAATTTATATGTGCCAAAATGGTGTCATTTGTTAGGTATGCAATAACACACAAGAGAAGGTTTTTGTAGTACTGATACAACCCTTGACTTCTGTGCGCTGCTTCATAAAATTAGATTTCTGACACAAAGTCTTTGTAAATGTCTTTTGTGTTATACTTTTCTAGACTGTTACATGCTTCTTCAAGGTCAGCCTTTTTGAAAATGCCAAGCATTTTTTCTATAAAATCTTCAGATAGCTCATATGTTTATATTAAAACTACAAGGAACAAATGCACGAAAGCACACAAATTCTGTATGACCGGAGCCCTTAGATTTACACTGAAAGAACGGTATGAGATGAAGCTAGGATTCCCAACCTACATCGTAATGGTAAGTAATCCACACATGCAGAAGCAGCTAACCTGCACAGTACGTATGAAACACTTCAAGAGAGTGCTAAAAATGCTATGCTGTCGCTATACTTATTATTGGTTTGCAAACTTCATACTGAGCTGTGATATAGAAATGCATTCCACTTCAAGGGGTTCAGTGGGTAATTTAAATAAATCACAGCTGCTTGCTGTCTTCAGGAGAAAGAATCATTAATGTTGAACTGACAATGCTAGAGACTGATGTCCTTTAAGAATTCATAAGCAGAAAAAACACAATTGAGTGTACCATTTCTGCCAGTGTATGCAAAACTACAAAGCAGTATGTAATTCAATACGTTAAAGTTATTCAGCAGGTTTCATTTGACTATATGAAGCAAAATTAGTTAATGCTATAGGATGATGCAAAACTTTTTGTCATAGCTGTATATTCCATATGAGCAACTTTCCCTGAAAACCCTTCTGTATTATATATTTCCCTTGCCTTGATATGAGTTGCTCTAACATGGAATTCTTTCATTTTTTTCTTTGTGTTAGGAGCAGTGCCTGTATGAGTTAACAGTTGAAGATGATTCATTCAACAAAGCTTACATCTGCATGTGTTCTATAGCTAAGTGCATTGTATTACAGTGGCTTGCAAAAGTATTGACCCCCCTTGACATTTTTCCTATTTTGTTGTCTTACAACCTGGAATTAAAATGGATTTTTTGGGGGGTTTGTATCATTTGATTTACACAACATGCCTACCACTTTGAAGATGCAAAATATTTTTTATTGTGAAACAAACAAGAAATAAGACAAAAAAACTGAAAACTTGAGCGTGCATAAGTATTCAATACTTTGTAGAGCCACCTTTTGCAGCAATTACAGCTGCAAGTCTCTTGGGGTATGTATCTATAAGCTTGGCACATCTAGCCACTGGGTTTTTTGCCCATTCTTCAAGGCAAAACTTCTCCAGCTCCTTCAAGTTGGATGGGTTCCGCTGGTGTACAGCAATCTTTAAGTCATACCACAGATTCTCAATTGGATTGAGGTCTGGGCTTTGACTAGGCCATTCCAAGACATTTAAATGTTTCCCCTTAAACCACTCGAGTGTTGCTTTAGCAGTATGCTTAGGGTCATTGTCCTGCTGGAAGGTGAACCTCCGTCCCAGTCTCAAATCTCTGGAAGACTGAAACAGGTTTCCCTCAAGAATTTCCCTGTATTTAGAGCCATCCATCATTCCTTCAATTCTGACCAGTTTCCCAGTCCCTGCCGATGCAAAATATCCCCACAGCATGATGCTGCCACTACCATGCTTCACTGTGGGGATGATGTTCTCGGGGTGATGAGAGGTGTTGGGTTTGCGACAGACATAACGTTTTCCTTGATGGCCAAAAAGCTCAATTTTAGTCTCATCTGACCAGAGTACTTTCTTCCATATGTTTGGGGAGTCTCCCACATGCCTTTTGGCGAACACCAAACATGCTTGCTTATTTTTTTCTTTAAGCAATGGCTTTTTTCTGGCCACTCCGTTCATACCCCGCCCCAGTATACACAAGACCGCTGACGGCAGCAGTTTCTTCTTGCGTGAATGCTGGAACCCTGACCCTGGTTAACCCATGCAGTAGTCACCAGTCTCCAGCGGGATTCCAGACCTCTGTAGCGCCGAGTCTCATGGCCTTGCAGCAGCCTCGAACATCTACCACGGACGTTTTTGAACTGACAGAAACTCAGTCAAGACCCGCCCACCTGCTGATTGAGGACCAGCACAGCCAATCACTTGCTGCCCTTCCCCTCAACCAAGCATAGCAGGCAACAAGTCTCAATCAAGTGCCCGTCTGTAAATAATATTCCAATTACACAAGTCAACTCCAAAAAGACACAATAAACCCATTCCCACATACAAATCACACCAACGCTAATTACCCATTGTGCAGGGCAATTGCCCTGCCAGAGGGTCTAAAATAGTATCTGCCGATATATTGTATTTATTGTAGGATCTAATATACATTAGATTCACTTTAAATAAATACATGTAAGAGACTATTGTTATTAGACAGTGAATAACTGCTTTAATCAACATACCAGACATGACTTTGTTGTGTACAGATGACGTTAGGTTATTATCATAACCCTGGTTCCCTGAAATAGAAGTGTAACCATTACCGCATGGGTATTTAGTTTGTTGAGACCTGAAACCTGCCGAAGATATCCCAAAGCTGTTCTGCAAGCCTGATGCGCAGACATGCCCCGTCCCCCAGGACACAAAAATACTGCGCTCAGAGATCCCCACGCAATCATGGACAAAGCAACAAGTACGAGATATAACCTCTACCGTTAGGGGTGCTAGATTCCGTATAATAAACGTTTAAAGTTTTAGGAATACATAGTTTAAACATTAAAATATAAAAATAAAACTTTTTAACTGACGTTATGTAAGGGGGTAGTATGTGTCCCCCTCGATGTGCGATCTCGACAGCAGGAGAAAACAGGAAGACTGCCATCTTGGGGGAAGCACGCAGCTGCAAGGGCTCTAAGCATTTTTAAATAAAGAGCTTTCTATAAATGACCAGTCTTTTCCATCGGCATTTTCTACTCTTCTTAAATGCAATTGATACCTGTTAATCTATTTGCGTATCTCATTCACAACTGAGAAACAAGTTAATAGTAAAATTGGTTTAATTTACGTTTTTTCATCTCTTAAACCACTAAATGGGCTTTTAAATTGTAAGTCTTACTATATATATATATATATATATATATATATATATATATATATATATATATATATATATAATCACTTGGTGAGTTAACGCCACACCCATCCGCACACTCCTGCACAAGTGAGAGGGCATTCTCCACCGTGGAGCACAGGTGAGACACTGTCAGCTGACGGTGTCTGTGGTGCTTGGGGTGTAAGTGGAACGCGTTGAGCCACGGTTGGAATGGGCACATGCCTAATAGACCCTGCTCGATGGCCGATACGGCTGTGGCCATCAGACCCCCTCTCGCGATGGAGCATAAATCAGCTAGTCGTCGAGACAGTTTAGTACTCTGATCCCCCCACTTTGAAAACATACGAGAAGCCAGTGAGGGGCCGAACGACAGCACAGGGAACTCCTAAATGTTTCCCTGAAAGGCAAAGAGGAGGTACTTCCTGTGCTCAGGACGGATGGGAACGTGAAAGTATGCGGCCCGTAAGTCTACAGCGGAGTATGCGACGGCGAGTCAGCATTTGGAACTTCCTTTCCCTCAAGAACTTGTTAAGGAATCTTAGGTTTAAGATGGGGCGAAAGCCGCAGTCCTTCTTGGGTACTAGAAAATACCTGGAGTAAAACCCTACTCTGCAGGAGGTGGGGTCTACGAGACGAATGGCTCGCTTGCACAGCAAGGTGGCCACTTCCTCTTGGAGTATCGATACCTAAAGAGAGTCCCACACAGATGTACGCGTGACTCCTCGGAAGGCGGGAGGTCCCAAACAGAACTGCAGCATGTAACCATTGTGCACTGTAGCGAGCACCCAGGTGTCTGAGGTTCAAGCATGCCAATATTGCATCTGTTGTATGGTGAAGGGATAGGCCACAAGCCTTCAGGACCCCTGCTGGGGCTGCTCAGGTTGAGGTGGAGGATTCTGAGGCAGCTGCCTAAGGCGATGGCCCTGGAACACCTCCTGGAATGCTGATGCTCCCTTGGTGGGGGATGGGAAACTGGCAGGAATTGCTTCTCCTCATCACACAACAGCGAACCCTACTGGCCAGACATTGAGCACATAAAGAGTGGATAAAAAGCAGGGCTGGCTCAGGCTTGTGAGATTGGAGAATGCTCACACGCCCTCAGAACATATGTGCTGTGTGGGGACTGGCTGCGATGAGGAGAAAAAACATAAATTGGACATTCTAAATTGGGGGAAAATGGATAAAAATCTAAATTAAAAAATAAAATAAATAAAATCCCAGCATTCTACTTACCCGCTTCGCAGAGTTGATAGCGAGCAAGAAAGCCACTTTAAATGATAACAATTTCAGCTCAGCTGAATGCAGAGGCTTAAATGGAGGCTTCATGAGTGCGTTAAGCACCACCTTCAGCCTCCAGTGAGGAACAATGTCCTTCATAAGCAACCAAAGTCGCTGAGCCCTTTTCAAAAATTGCCCCGCCAGGAAGTGAACTGAAACAGCTGCTAGATGCACCTTTATCGTGGAGGGGGATTTCCCCTTGTCAAATAGGTCCTGCAAAAAATTAAACATTACTGCCATGGGACAGGTCGTGGGGTAAAACCCACATGGCAGATCATGTCTGGAAAACGCCCCACTTGAACCCGTACTGGGAACTCATGGATGGTGCTCTGGATGGATGCACTAATCAGACTCCACAGCCTCAGACAGGAATGCCAGCTCCTGTTCACCCGCCTCCTGAGAGGCAGTGATGGACAGTATGTCCTGCTGTGGCCAATCTGCGCTCGTAGCCCCCGGGGTCCTCAAGGGGACAGAGCTTTTCCAGTTGCTCCAAGTCTGCCAATCACCTTGAATGGCAACTCTTATTCTTCTTCCTTGGGGAGAAGGAGAGGAGGATGAGGAAGACCGTGAGGACAACCTTCTACTTGGGCTACTCTTCCAGGTGTGCCAACCGCTCTCCCTTGGCACAGAGCCCTCGGGTAAGGATGCATCCAGCGCTCCAATAGAGGGTAATGGGGAAAAGTGCTGAACAGGAGTAATGGATGCAGAGCACACCATGGAGCAGCAAGATATCTGCTTGCTTGGAGAAAGGCCCAGAAAGCAACAGACGCTGCGATTAGCTAGTGCTCTGTCCTCAGACAGGAAGCGCATCTACCGAGCTTGTCCTCAACAGGCAGACTGGCCTTGCATGTCTCACAGGGCTAGAACCTGGGCATGATGCAAGAAGCAAGCAATGCAGTGTACAGTATACAGTTGCTGCCTCAATCTGCTTGTAGATTTCGACCATGCGGATCAAGACCCAAGCGGGACTGGTTTGGTATCGGGCCAGTGACTTGAGCACCAGTCGGTAGCAGACACCTTTGTAGGACCGTGTTAGAATCAGAAAAGCACTGGGTCAGTATGGTGCAGTACTGGGTCGGTACCGGGTCATTATGGGTACGGTACGGGGTCGCTACTGGGTGTGTTCAGTAGCAATTTTGTGAGTTTAGCACTGGGTTGAACCCAGATCAGGAGCAGAGTGGGTTTGTTGACCTCGATGCCGGTATGGGTCGCAGTCACCATGGGTTGCAATGTACAGGGATGCCCACCTGTACAAGAAACTGGCAAAACTACTCAGTCAGTATCACACACAAGACTGAGGGAAGCCTGCTTGTTAGAATGGGACTAACAGCCTTCGTAATGGTGATGCTACAGCTTTCACCAAAAAGGCAGCAAGATACTATGGAAGCAAGTATCTTGGTCCTGCACAGCAATTGCTCTTGCTGCACATTGCAATAGCACTGTGTTGCACAGGCCTGTCTCTGCAAAAGAAAAAAAACTGAAAACACACAAGAAAAATCTCTCTAAACAAATACAATAATTTAAACAATTACATAAATAATATTATATGTCTTGGCCAAAGTCTTTTAGCCAAAGCCAAGAAATAAATAATTCCAACAGGAGCTATTGCAGCCTGGGGGGGAGAGCACAAAGTCAGTCGGCTTATGTTGCTGGATCCCTGGGAAGGTGCGATGGACACAAGGTGAGACGTAACAAGCAACAGGCTGTGGAGCATAAAATATTTATAACACTGTGTAACAAATTCGTGTGTGAGTGCGTGCGATGTAAATACAGTATAATCGTAAATCTCGAAAAACTACTCACTTCTAAATCTTTTGTAGTCATTTTTGTATTACTTTAGTATAAATACATGTTAATTAGGATTCATATATTGTTTTTTTTTTACTTTATGTGAATGAAAAGACACACATTTGGGCTCTCCTGTCAGGTCAGTCTTGAAAGAAAAAATGGCACTGAGATCTGTGAGCGGACTACTTTTGTGCCATCGTGGGTGGGGTATGACTGTGCCACAGGCTCACGGAGCAGGTTTGTATATCTTATTCAGGTATTGGGTCTCTACAAGGTAAATACCCATATGGTAATGGTTACAATTGGTACTTGAAAGGGAATATCTATGGTCCAATATTTACCTAGATGGATTCCAATAACGACATAATTGGTACTTGAAAGGGAATATCTGTGGTCCAATATTTACCTAGATGGATTCCAATAAAGACGTAATTGGATATATGCCGAGTTTGTTTGAACATTGCTAAAACTGCTTTGTAAGGTGTATGCATATTTTATTTATGATATTTTTTTTGACGTGGGTGTGTGACTTGAAATTGAAAAGAGCAGCTCTAGGAGCACAATAAAGCTTTTCCTGAATGTTTTTGATAAAGTCAGTACATGACTATCCAAGCATTGTTGTGTCTGTTTTGTTCCAGTACTGCATTTATCATCAAATACAAAAAAACAGGATATCACATTACAAGAATGTAGCTGGCACTCATCAGTTATGCTGTAAACATGCAGTTGAATTTGTGTACAAGTTGTAGACAAGCAGTGGAATTGTGCATACGTTGTGCACATTTCATAAAGCATTGCATATACATTATGAAATTGTAATTTAATAAAACAAACAAGTTCATGCACTTTAAGGTTCCTGCATCACAAGGCATGAATTTCTTAGAAGGGACTGGTATCTGAGTTTCTCGCTGACAGTCAGCTACACTTCTGCATTCAGTTTCATCTTCCTTTCACAGTATTATTAATTCAGTTACAAATATCTTTTGAACTACATTTTTTAACTTTCTGGAAATCAGCTTAATTGTGCCTTCTAAAAATATCCTTCTTTGTATTTGCTTGTACTGTGTCAGCATCTAATTGAAACATGCTGCTGCTGTTTGACTCAAACAAGAGGTGATCAATGAGATGTTAATAGTTGCTCTTTTAATATGGCAGCACAGATGGTTCATCAGGGCAAATTCAATGAGGTGGGATTGTGTAGGTTTTTTGCATTAATTTGTTAAAAAAAAAAAAAAAGGAATATTAACAAAAGAAAGCAGTATGTATGATAAACAAACACTTGGATAAAACAGAATTGGTAATTTGTTTAGAGGATGATTAGAGATTATAAATGTTTAGCTTAAAGTCAAAACAGTTACACTACGTAAAAAATATGCCCACTGAACCACCACATACATTTCTTTGAACTATTGCCACTTCAAGTAAAATCAAATATAGCTGACTGGTTCTGGACCAGTGCAGGTGTATACTATACTGTATGAGTATGTTAAGATGTACCCATTAAGGTCAGAAGTAAAGGGTAACGGCATGACTGATGTATTTCTACCTTTTGTGGTAGAAATCCATCTACAGGCTGATAAGATTAAACAGGCCAGTACTGAAGATGCAACATAAAACAGTGGTACCAGAACTAGGACTTCCAAATGAGAAAGGCTTTAATGAGAAAGCTTGCTGTTATGAAATCACACTTTTTAAAACATGAATCCCATGTGAATGTTTCTTCCATAGTTTAGTCCAGACCTTTGTTAAAAGAGTTATACTAATGACCAGTAAGTGCTTGTAAGTTTGTGCTCAATAAACAGGCATAATGTTTAAAAACAAAGGATTACCCTTGTATTCTTTTCAAACCCAATAAAAGCCCTGGATGGGAAAGCCCACTCACATTGGCGAGCTCAGGAAACAGACCATGTTAACTGTTTACATTTAAACTGCAAGTTCACAAGCCTCCTCCTTCCAGCTTACTAAATTAAACAGCCTCTCCCGGATCTCTAAAACTAGTGTGTTACTGTATTACCTTCATTTCTTAACACAGTAATTCTGTGCTGAAGACAAGCAGCACTAATTGCTGTATTTCAGAAACTTACTGAAGAAACTAGAATAAACGGTGGTTGTGTTCCAGTTTTTACTGTGATGTGTGGTGTAATAAATATCTTATTTTTAGAGTCGTTTACATATAATAGTCATTTTCATTCTATACTACCTGGTAAGTATTTAACTTCATCCCTTGTTGACATAAAAATCAACTCAATCAATCTAATACGTGAGCCAAATGAAGCAAACACACAAACATACATAAAAGTAGAGCAAGCGTTACCTAAAGGCGTTCCTTAACTGAAAACAGCTTTGGGTTGTTTAGATACTTGTTTTACTGGTATCACCAAGAGTGCCACTGAATTAGAGAAAATTCAGTTTAACAAATGACTAGATAACAGCAGTAGAGGATTGCTTATGTACTGAGCAGTCCAGAACTCCTCCTGACTTCAAACACAAGCTCACAGGGAATCAAATGCCAACACTATTTATAGATTGCATTTTTCTTGAGTGGTGCATAGTGTGGATCCAATTTAACTAATGTCTGATATGGTTTAACCCACCATTTCTAGGTCATTCCTGTTTAATTTCAAATATCTACTAAAAAAAAAAAAAAAAGCAGCGTAGGAAAAAAAAAAAGGTTTTCATGATGATCTTGATACTTAGAAAAACATCTTTTATTTATCTAAATATAATAACGGCTTCTTCTGTGCACTAAAGTCCCTACTGTGATAATGATTTTAAGACGAACTTTCTTCCAGATCTTCACATTAAGAGGATTTACCATAATTACGGGTCTATGACAATTTATCACCAACAATTCACCACAAACAATTCATCATCACCAATTCATCACCAGCAGTTCATCACCAGGTACAATTCATCACAGAGGGTACAGTATCATATCACAGCTGTTTCAAACGCTACAGGTGAAAATGACCCGTGCGGTGCTTGTAACCCTAACCCTAATTGGTGAGTTATTGTCCGTGATGAATTGTTGCTGGCGATTAATTGTTGGTGATGAAAAGTTTGTGATGAATTGTCGCTGGTGATGAAAAGTGTATGACAAATTGACAGGATACCTAATTACTGGCCAGTACTCCTGTAATCTTTACTTTCATCAGACTTTAAATTATTTTAAATTTAAATAATTTTGGTAATTTCACTGTGAAGCCATCTAGCTTCTTGTTTTATGTGCTTTTGCAACACACTGATGGAAAAAAATATATATATGCAAAGTACTACTTTTAACTGTCTAAATTGATGTCCAAAAGTTTGAAGGTGGTCTAAAAACAGTTCGAAAAAACCCCCCAAAAAACAGCAGCTTTAATTAGTAATGGGCGAATATATTCCAAAGAAGGGGGTACAATTAAGGGGCACATTTGCATTAATTAATTTGCACTAACCATTATACTTGTGAGTATCCAATTGTGGTGACAGGTAGTAAAATATGAATGATTAACTAGTTTTATTTCAATGATTTACAGACCACAGACTACATTACAGAATATAAATCAACACATTTCTAGAAAATAAGTTGAAAGTATAGTTAAATCCCTGTTATGAAAAGTAGTTAAGCATTAAGATTTGTTTTTCCTTGTGTACCTTAATGATTCACTGCTCCCTTGTCTAACATGTTCAGTTAACACTGATTCATATCAAATGCTTTCATTACATTATCCACCAATGTTTTAATTGCAATGAATAAAGGTAATAAGACAGGCATTGAACAGGAAGCTTCAGAAACTAAAGGGAATTAATTACCGATGTATTAACATTAGTAAAACAACAAAAGAGACACATTTCCAGGTCTAGCAGGCTATATATTACCAAGCTTCCACTGAAATCGTCTGGGAATCGAATATTTAGAACAACAATAAAAAGCAGTCCTTGACCTTAGTAAAAAACAAAACACCGTTTGTCTTCTCCAGTAAGTATCAGATCAGCCTATGAGTTGCATAACTAGGAAATATAAAAATATATATTTAATGTACCAGTAATACACTTATTAAAGTTATTTTTTTGGACATATCATTTCACTTTATTCAGTCATGGTTGACAACAAGGTTTGCCATCACTGGTAAATACTGTTACATAAAAAAGGGGATAGAGTACTTTTATCATGGTTGAAAGGCAGGATAAGCTGAAAGCTGGAGTTGCACCAGTCTGCTATAGCTGAAGTCTGACTTGACTAAGCCTTGCCCATATCCCTCTCCAGACAGGATTTACCTCTCATGGGCGTTAACAGCCTGCAAGCACCAGTGTTAGTGGGGCTCAAATATCAGACAAAACACTAAACTCAGAATGCCCAGATTATTTTCAGATGTGGTTTACATGTAACCAGACACATCATTTCCAATTTCACTACTATATTTAGTACCTGATCCATACTTCATCATTTTAAAAGATACACATACTAAACATTCACATCAATTCAAAATACAGACCACAATTTCACAATTTACCCATATACTGCTGTTTATTTAATCTTTTTTTTTTATTTATTTATTTATTTTTTACTTAATTTGACCTGCAAAAAAAAAAAATAGTTCATTGTATAAATTGTAATGAGGTTCTGGTTTACAAATTTAAAAAAAAAAAGAATAAAAAAAGAAAAAAGATACAAGTTGGGATTCTACATTTGAGTTGTTTTTTTTTTTTTTTCTCTACAATAAGCACATTAAAAATTGTTTGTTTTAAAACTGAAAACTAAAAGCATAAATAACTTTCATACATAAGGATGACTGTCATAATCTCTGCAACTCAAATAACAGTAAATACTTTTTGCTGGATGCATGAATTTGTCAATTATGTTGTATTTAAAAAAAAAAAAAAAAAAGTTAACTATAATCATTCCCTTTGTGTGAACCAGCGCTTCGGTTTACTATCTATAACTATTCTATAATGGCAACACATCCTCAAACTTCTCAACTCTAAGAACACTTCTGTAATAATAGAACTTTGGTTTCAGTGCTCAAGTCGATCCTTCCTGATGTTACTTTGCCAATTAAACCACTTGATATTACTTTGCTAATTAAACCTATTAAAACAGGCATGGTATTCAGCCAGCAAATGCCAAAACTTTGTCTGTTTTCTTTTGGACTGATAGCCTGATAATGCAAAAATAGAACACATTTTAAGACTTTTTCAGTTTTAAAGCCAATCTATTTTATAACACATCTCTGTAAGCAATATGCTATACATACAAAAGTACACTCCCCCCCCCCCTTTTTAAGAATATATCTGTAACTACTGCCTGTTGCTGCAATTCAAAACTTGCACAGTCCAAAATGCCTGCGTAGGTGGCAGATATTTTCGTTACTTACTGCTTCTGCCCATAATAAAACAATGAAGTAAACTGAAGGGTTTAATGGAAGCACTGGTAAATGTTCAGCTCTATAACACGTGTTTTCCTTTTCTTTGTCTGAATCTGGACTTTATTTATTTATTTCTTCACAGGCCTTGCAGAAACTCTTGTAGCTGCCTGACAATTTCTGTGTCCACAGTTTCCATAAGGGCTTGGAAGCTATGGTCTCCAATTAGTCCTTGTTGGGCTTTTAGTTTCTCGTAGACAAACTGCTGTAGTGGCACGCTGTGTACTGGGTCCTTCAGTGCAAGCTGTTGAGTAGAAAACACACAATAAATTAGCACAGGCAACACATACTCCCCAAATGCTTTCAGCAACTTGTGTACTGTATATCTGCTGTGGCAGTTTCTCGAGTCATAAACTATTTTAATTGGGACCACAAGAACAGGTATTAGTAACATTGTGTTGTAATAACAAATCAATGATTGATGAGCTGTGCCTGATCACTGAATTCAAGCTCTCCAGTTTCTAATAACAAAGACCTGTTTTCTTATGAAACAAAACTATTTTCAGGGCATTCATAATGGTTCTAAAAAGAATTCCAATACTCACAATAACATTTTCGATTTACCCTCTGTAGAGGATACAATGTGTGGTGACTGGGATAGGCAGTGACTGTTGCACTACATAATTCATACAGTACATCTTGAAAAACACTTATCCAATTCAGATTAAACTTGGTATTAATGGGAGCATTACATTCTTGTAATTTATGGGGGTGACTATCTGTCCGCAGCCTAAAACCGATGTAACACAAGGCAACTTTCAAGCAACTGTTTCAGGCAACAGTTGCAGTAACTAGTTTCCTGCGACTTTGTCAAGCAATTTCCTCCAGGTTGCTCAAAACTAGATCATTTTGATTTTATTGCAACGTTTCTGGCAACTTCGGCGAAAGAACCAGTCAGGATCCTGATTTACGTCATGTGACCTCTAGACACCAACTGAGAAAAAAACAAACAAACATGGCTACCGAAGAGAGACCTCAGTGGGGAACAAAGAGATTGCATTGATCGAATGGTTTGAAAGTATGTTAGTGTGTATATTTTAAATGATAAATCATGTTATTTATGTTATAGCTTAGTTAAATTATTTTCAGAGTTTAAAAAAAAAAAATGGCAAGGCCTAGTCCGTACTGTGAAGCCTGGGGGTAGAGTATGTGTGGAGCCTTGTATTAGTGGAGCGTGAAGCAGGTACAATTGAGTGGCAAATGTTGTCACTGTGCCACCTAGTGGAATGTGTACAATGTTACATAATGTTTTTATGTAGTACAATATATTCTTATTTTTGATAAACCACGTAAATCGTTGTGTTTAAAGGTGTCTGCTAAATACTGAATAACTACTAAATAATAAGGTTTTTAAAGTTGCCTCACGCGATGATTAAAAAATGACTTATCTGTTATACAGCAGGGGAGGGGGTTAATATCCTCCCTGCATAAAACGTAGATTTGTTAATTGTTTTATTATTAATTATCCCCTGTACCTGCCAATTATTGTAAATTAGAGCCAGGTTCAGGGCTGCTGCTGTGTGAAGGAGCCTGATTGAAGGTGGCTCAATCGGAATGTAAAAGGTACTGTGCGAAAACCTTTTTGTGAAAACTTATTTGTAAAACTGTCTGTTTTGTTTTATTAGGTATATTTATGTTAGGTAAACAGCTTAGCCGTCCTGCGAGCTAGTCAGGAACCTGCATCAAATGTTTAGTCCAAAGGAGCTAGGTGTTTACTTTTGTTTGTTTTATTTTTGTTGGTATGTATTAAATTAGCGCAACCGCGCTGAAGTGTCAATTTTTTGTGCGCTAGGTCATTATTAAAGGGGCAAACGAACGATTGTGAGTGCAGTTTGGTTACAATATATATATATATATATATATATATATATATATATATATATATGCTGTTAGTTTTCGTGCAAAATAACATTACAAGAATGTGTACTTTTAAGGAGCATATTTTTTTAAACTAGTGCGTATTTTGAAATTTTTTATAAATGTAGTCGTTGCCAATTACTTTTTTTTTTGTTATTTTCTCCCAATTTTGAAATGCCCAATTATTATTTTTAGGCTCAGCTCACTGCAGATTCACCATTGAGTCACCCAGGAGCTACAGCGTTGGAGGACAACGCAGCTCCAGGACAGCTAACAGGCAGGCCCACAGTCGCCCGGCCAGACAATAGGGGTTGCTGGTGTGCGGTGAGCTGAGGACACCCTGGTGCCCACCCAGATTACCCCCCCCCCCCCCCCTGAGGACACCCAGATTCCCCCCCCCCCCCCCCCCCTTCTTGCTTTGCTTGCATTTAAATTTACAATTGCAATCATTACCTCATGAAACGATAATTATTCGACTTTATATATATATATATTATTACTTTTTTCAGCTCTCAAAGGTTTAATGTGTTTAGTTAGCTACGCCACATTCAATTACGCAGCTGGTCTCCTGGGTAATATGACTGGCATTTAATCTTACCACGACTCCTCATTAATAAAGAGAACTTAATGGGCTTTACACTCAAATGGATTTTTTAAATGGATGTTTAAATAAATTGATATACAGGTGCCAACCTACAGATCAATCTGCAAAATGTTTACTGATATATAATGACACTGGAATTACAAGCAACCATTTACTCTTCACTAGTGTTTAGGTAAAAGAGAATAAAAAAATGTTTACACCATCTACTGCTTGTTGCTGACCTTAAATTGAACAGTACTTTTTATGACTTGGTGTTACCAAAAGTGAAATGTCAGAAAGCTATACTGAAATAAAAGTAAAATCCTCCTGCCAACTGACTGGGGTAGTACTATTTAAATATACTATTCTGCTTCTGCTTAGTGTTTCTTCCAGAATGAAATCCATTCAGTGCAAAACTACATACCCTTATTAAAAAACAATATGTTAACTGCAAGATAACACTGCTAATGTCCCTCCTAGCAATAATACAGAATGATTAATTGACAAAAATTATTATCTAGTCTAACCGTTAAATTAAACACGATTGCAGTAATTTCTATGACTAATGGCAATTAAAAACCTGAACTGCAGTAAATATTTTTAACATCCAAATTACATTTTTAAAAGGTCATATAAAATACAGTAAACATACATCTTAATTCTTGTACTACAACATCAACTATTGTACAAATTAAAAAAAAATCATTGCAGGGTATTGGTTTCTGAGTATGAGTAATGGTTTCTCTGCACAGCCCTAATAAACAGTGCCTTGCAAAAGTATTCAGACCCTGTCAGTTTTCACAATTTGTTGCTTTTTAGCTTGCAGTCTTGACACTTTCAAGTAGGAATTAATATGTGTTATATACGCAACCTACTTGCATGCATTCAAAGCAAAAACAAAAAGTAAATAGATAATATGAAATAAAAATGGAAAAGTCATGATTGCATAAGTATTCAGGGATGCCACTGTGAGGCCAACGACAACTTTGAAAGAGCTGCATAGTTCAATGGCTGAGTTGGGAGAAAATATGCATCAGTCAACAATATCCAGAACACTTCACAAAAGTAGCCTGTATGGTAAGGTGGCAAGAAGGAAGCCATTACTAAAAATGCACCATGTCAAAGCCTGCATGGAGTTTGCAACAAAGCACTCAAGTGATCCTGCAAAAATGTGGCAAAAGGTGTTGTGGTCAGACGAGACCAAATTGGAACTTTTTGGTCAAAATGCCAAGTGTTACGTTTGGCGAAGACCCAACACAGCACATCTCCCAGTCAACACCATCCCTACAGTCAAGCATGGTGGTGGCTGCATCATGCTATGGGGATGCTTCTCCTCAGCAGGGGCTGGAAAGCTTGTTAGGATTGAAGGAAAATTGATGGAGCAAAGCACAGGGAAATACTAGAGGAAAACCTGTTTTAGTCTGCAAAGACTTAAACTGGGGTGAATTTACCTTTTAACAGGACAATGATCCAAAGCACAAGGCCAAATCTACTCTGGAGTGGCTTAAGAAAAAGAAAGTGAATGTCCTTGAGTGGCCCAGGCAAAGTCCTGACTTGAATCCTATTGAGAATCTGTGGAAAGACTTAAACTGCTGTCCATAAGTGATCCCCAAGCAACTTGAGAGAGCTTGAGCAAATCTGCCAAGAAGAATAGGCACAAATTGCACCAAGCCGGTGTGCAAAGTAGAGACTTACCCAAATAGAGTTGACGGGTCTGAATACTTTTGCAATCAACATATTTCAGTTTTTTCTATTTAGTTTTTGCTGACATTTACTGTATCTTATCTTACCCTTAGAAGTCTTCAGTTTGAGCATTCAAGTTTTGAATAAAACAATTTTGTAATTTCACAAAATGGGACACCATAGGAAGGGTCTGAATACTTTTGCAAGGCACTGTATATATTACAAAACGATTCAGTAACATCAAGCAGGCTTCTAAAAATCAATCCGTGCAAGTGGTGACTTTTTTATTTTGATGTGCTGTATTTAAAGCTCAGTTTACATCTACTGGACAGTAAATGCTAAACAAAGCCACAATTGGTCCAAATGTATTTTATTATACACCAAAACCAGTGAATCAATACTAAAGCAACCAGTCCTGTACCCACATCTGCCGAATCAGCCAATCACAGCCTGTCAGCTCAACTTGAGCTCAGCATCGTTCAATAATAATCCGAGACATGAACAGTTCAGACGCTGTTCAAATAAACTTTAAGCAGCTTTGACAAGCATAAAAAAGTTTGTTTATAACCATTTTATTTTTTATTTTTTCCTAATTATGTGTGTGATCCTTTATTAACATTTTTGGGACTATTTTCCTAAAACTTTTCTCAGTGGAAAGGTACCCAATGAATCATTACAAGTTCAAGGTAAATCTAGGTTTTAATGCTTTTTTTTTTTTTTTTTTTTTTTTGAGAAAATGTGTTTTCTAATAGTGACAGTACCCTCTTGATGAAGGCTCTTGACTTTCGTTGGCGCCCTTGCCTTTGGCTTGTGACAACTCCAGTCGTGGTCTACTACCACATAGTACAGCCTTCATTGACCGGCCCTATCACTTAATTTAAACATTTCTATTTGTATTTTATAGTTGTCCAATGAAGACACAATTTATTAAATTTACTGTATTCTCTACGGTGTTATGTTGCCTTTTATCGCTGTCTGGAAATTATGCAAAAGTTGGGCTTGTATTTTACTTCCTGCTAAAAAAAGAGATAGTTATTGAAGCAATGTCACATAGTATCCCTGTTGTCATTTTTGTACCTATTACATGAACTTTGGTATTATGTTTGCATAATTGTATGCCAGTGGTACGTTGATGAAAAGTGTAATTTATGGGGAAAAAGTTTAAAAAAAAATATTAAATACAAAACTGAAAGATCATAATTGGATAAGTCTCCACCCTAAGTTAATACTTGTTGGAAGCAACTTTGGCAGCAATTACAGTTGTGAGTCTGCTGGGATAGGTCTCTACCAATTTTGCACACCTAGATTTGGCAATGTTTGAGCATTCTTCTTTACAAAACTGTTCAAGCTCTGTCAAGTTCCTTGGGGAGCGTTGATGGACAGCAATCTTTAAGTTATACCACAAATTTTCGATTGCATTTAGGTCGGGGCTCTGACTGGGCTACTCAAGGACATTTACCTTTTTGTTCCTTAGCCACTCCATTGTAGCTCTGGCTGTGTGCTTTGGGATGTTGTCATGCTGAAAGGTGAACTTCCATCCCAGTTTCAGCTTTCTTGCAAAGGGCAGCAGGTTTTCCTCAAGGACTTCTCTGTACTTTGCTCCATTCATTTTCCCTTCTATCCTGATAAAGTGCCCCAGTCCCTGCTGATGTGCAGAATAGAGGAAGAGACTTGCCTGGGCCAAAAAACACGGAAATAGTACGTCTGAGGAGTGGAAGTCGGTTTTACGGACCGATGAGTCAAAATTTGAAATATTTGGGTCCAAAAGCCGAGTATTTGTAGATGCAGAGAGGGTGAGAGCATGAGTTCTGCATGTGTGGTTCCCATTGTCAAGCATGGAGGAGGCAGTGTCATAGCTAGCTATGGCTATCATAGCATACTTCAGAGGCATGCCATTTCATCAGCAATACGGCTAGTTGGGCAGTCCTTCATTCTTAAGCAAGATAATGACCCAAAACACACCTCAAAGTTGTGCAAGAACTATCCGGCGAAGAAGGAAAGTGAAGGACAACTCAATCTAATGACCTGGCCTGCCCAGTCTCCAGAACTCAATCCCATAGAACTTATATGGGACGAACTGGACAGAAGAGTCAAAGCAAAGCTATCCACAAGTGCCCTACATCTCTGGGAATTGTTGCAGAAGCGCTGGGAAGACATGTCGGGTGATTTCCTGCTGAAACTTGTTAACCGAATGCCTCGTGTTTGTGAGGCTGTTATTAAGGCAAAGGGTGGCTATTTTGAGGAATCCAAGATTTAGAGACAATTTTCAATTTTCTTGAACATTACTTTGATAATCCTTATGTTTTGTATATTGTAACATGTGTTTTCATTTTCAAGTATTTACAGAAACATATACGACGTAAAACACTGTCAATTATGAAAAAAACCTAGTTTCCAGCAAGTGTATTCAAACTTTTGACTGGTGATAGATAGATATATAGATAGATATTTTTTATTTTAAAAAGATCTTTATTATCATAAATAATTATACATTAAAACAAATACACAATATATACATATTTGCACAAACACTATTATACATTGACTGTTATATTTTTATCTATTTATTTATTTATTAAAAACTCACACCTTCATAATTAAACTTCCTTCTTCCACTACAAACACCACTTCGCCAAAAGCCCAGACTGTTTCGAACAACTCCAATTGATGTACTAATTTATAATACAGAAAATCAATTCGCACTCTGCAAGCCACCAACACTTTAAACACAGATATTACATCAGCAGTCTGTACATTGCTCAGTTTGTTTTTTCTGCTTTTTAAAATGGCTAATTTAGCTTGACCAATAAGAAAGTTAGCCAATTTAATGATAGATTTATTCCCCTTAGAAAAATTAACTCCATATATGAAAACAACATGGGAGAAATTTATTCCTAAACAACTGAACAACTCATCTAGTAAATTCATCAGAGACTGCAGCCTTGGACAGAACAATAAACAATGAAATACAGTTTCTCTCTGCTGACAAAAAACACACTTATCTGCCTCCTACTGTATAATACTGAGAAACGAGTTCACAACAACAATGGTGTGCAGAACTCTCCACTGGAGATCACCTACTCTTTTCTGGATTGCTGGTTTATACAGGTTATTCCAGGCAGGTTTAACAGAACCTTCAACACCCAATCTCTCCCTCCAGTGTGTATCTGGGACATCTTTCAACAGTTTAAAGTTCCCAATTTTAACACACAGCCTGTACAATGCTTTCTTTTCTAACGCTCCAAATTGCAGGCTGTAGAATGCTCCAAACTGTAAAAGGTGTCCTGGGGAGTCAGCATCCTGATCGACAGCAGGTCTAACCTGAAGCTTAAAAACCTCTGGCTCTAAACCCTGAGAACTGTCCCCTTTGAAAAACTGACTCGTAGCCTTCATGCCCACCCAATGGAGGAAAAAAAAAGCCAGCGTTCTCCAGGACAGAGATTCAGGAGCATAGAGCAACCTCTGTAGAGAAAGCAGTCTAAATGCTGCCACCATCAACCAAGCCCTGCCCTCCCTCTTCAACTGGTAAAAACAACACACACTGCTTTATCCAGTGCAATCCGTCCCAGAAAAAATCTACAATCACTCTCTGGATCTCTTTTAATAACAACACTGGGGGGTCTACACATCTTCTCTGTGCCATAACGTGGAGGTTACTAGGTTGTTAATCACTAAAACTCTACCTCTATAGGATAGTTTAGTGAGGAGCCATCGCCAGCTCTGCAATCTACTTTTGACCTTATCTAACACCCCATCCCAGTTCTCTTTAGCCACTCGTTCCCCTCCCAAGAACACTCCCAGGTATCTAAAAACTGCTTGACTCCATTGTAACCCTGAGGGGAGAGCTGGAGGCCTACTGCCTTCCCAGTCATGTAATAAAAATGCACTGCTTTTTGACCAGTTTGTCTTTGCAGAGGACACTTCTCCAAACAATGTCAAGCAATCATTTAATCTTTTTTTCCCCATAACAAAGACTACATCATCAGCAGCAGCATAGGCCACCACTTTTATAGGCTCCATTGGTATATTTGGAATGGTCAAGCCAGATAACAAAAACCATAATTTGTGGAGTAATGGTTCAAATGAGAGTGACTATAACATCCCAGACATGGAACAACCCTGGCGAATTCTCCTCTGCACCTGAATAGGAGAGCTAAGCACACCATTGATTTTAAGTGTAGTAAAAACATTACTGTAGAGTAACTGAATTTTGCCCAAAAAAACTGGGCCCAAGACCAAAAGCCTAAACTACATTAAATAAATATTTATTATCTACACGATCAAAGGCTTTCTCCTGATCTAAAGAAATTAGACCAGCTTTAAAACCCAAGAGCTTGGAGGCTGCTATTAGATCACGAATCAGAAAGATATTATCAAATATTGATCTGCCGGGGACACAGTACGTTTGATCAAAATGCACCACACAATTCATCACTTTGCCCAACCTAGTCGCCAAAGTTTTTGGTAAAATTTTGTTATATGTACAAAGGAGACTTATTGGACGCCAGTTCTTTATATTACATAAGTCTCCTTGCTTTGGTAGCAAAGTCAATACTGCACGCCGACGCTGAAAGGCAGTTCCTCTTCTGCAATACTGTCAAGTACCACTTCAAACAAGTCTTTTCTGACTGCAGACCAGAAAGTCTTATAGAATTCCATCCGTATACCATCAATCCCTGGTGCTTTACCAGTGTTCAATCCCACAAGAGCAAAAGAGAACTCCTGGAAAGTTAACTCTCTCCAACTGGTCCTTCTCTTCTTCAGGAAGACCAGAACTTCTAGGAACTGCTGAGTTTTACCAGAATCGTCCCCAGCCTCTGCCGTGAACAAGTCAGAGTAAAAACCCACACTGTACTCCCGGATGACCTCAGGTTCGCTCAGTAGTTGTCCTTGAGCCATCCGTAAACAATAAATAAGTTTATTCTGAGCAATTTTCTTTTCCAAAGCAAAGATGTATTGGGTGGGAGCATCCATTTGAGACAAATTAAGGAACCTGGCGCGCACTAGCGCCCATTGTACTCGTGTATCCAGCAGATCAGACAGTTTACTTTTTTTTAAGCTTCAGGTCCTCAAACAGCCTGTCACTACAGCTGGACCCCATTGCTCTATGGAGCTCACTGATGTCCTCCAGCTCTCTCATTGCTAAACTAATACTCTTAGTAATATTTTTTGTATACTGTTGGCAAAGTAGTTTAATCTGAACCTTAGAGACATCCCATCATAGCCTTAAAGATGAAAAATTGCATTGTTGCCTTCTCCATCGTTCCCCCCAAAAATTAAAACATTTAATAAAATGAGTATCGTTTAAAAGCTTTGTGTTTAAATGCCAATATGAAGTATACACACATGTAGAAGGGATAAGCATGTTCAAATTAACCAAGCTGTGGTCAGATAAACCAGTAGGACATATATCACTGGTAGTAAATCAATTTAAATGATGCTTAAAAACATAAAACCTAACAAGTCTAACTAGTGAAATATGTCCACCACTCCCTTTCACCCAAGTATACTGGCGGGCATCAGGTTTCATCAATCTTCACACATCCTCTAGATCATGGTCTCTTAAGACAGAGACCAGCTCACTGACTGACCTTGGATGGGGTTCAGAGCCATTCCTATCAACCTTGTTATCTACTGTACAATTAAAATCCTCACCCCATAAAACCACATCCTCAGGCTGATACTGTGCCAGTACTTTATTCAGAGTTGCATAAACATTTAGAAAGACAAGAGTCTTATTACAAATACTGACTTGGACTTTTAATAGCCACCCTTGAACCTCTTCACTCATGACAAAGGAGTCTGGTTTAAAATCCTTAGAAAATAAAATCGTGACTCCTGCATTGAAATTAGTGCCATGGCTCAGTATAACCTCCCTGTCCCACTGTTTACACCAATCTGCCTTAATGTTTCCATCTGTATGTGTTTCTTGAAACATGGAAACTCATTTTCTTCTGCATTAAATATTCAAAAACTGCTGTTCTCTTTCCTACATCTCTCCCTCCATTAATATTTAAAGTACTCAAATTAAAAGTCTGCACAATAGGAGTAAAAGAGAAAATACACACAACAAACCAACAGACAGAAAGAAAGAGAGATACTTGGGAATATCTAAACATTTTTACTAGATTTAAAAGAAGCACACACTTTGCTCATTAAATTCTTCAATCGGTCTCGTTCTTTTTTCTCAATTCCTATAACTGACACGTTGAGCATCAATTGCTGCAGAGAACTTACAAACAATTTCAAGTCGGGAAAGTGATCAATTACACTAACATTTCTTTTACCTTTAATTAGCTCCAGAAAATTACGAATACTTTCATTACTGTACCCGCCTATCTCTGACTGACTAGCGGACATTTCACAAGTTACTGAGGAGTCAGTATTGCTCTCACTCGCATCATTATCAGCATGTCCACTGTCTTCCACTTCCAATGTACTCCGAGTCGCTGAGAGATTGGCAGCACTGCTAACACTAACAGAGACTGCGTCTCTTTTCACAGCTAAACTATTCCCAGAGTCATCACAATGAGAGACTATAGTTTCTGAGCACACACTGTTTCACTGAATTAATCTCCTTAGTTTTTATTTTCCTCTTTTTCCCCAGGCATTTTAAAATCAATATGTGCATTAATCACCTGCCCACCCTCCTCCACTTCTTCCTCTGATCGTATCTGCACTATTACTATCCATTTTCAGATTTCTATGTTCTCAGTATCTGTATTTTTAACCCTTCTGGTATGTGTTTTGGAAACATTCGAATCATCAGCAGCCTTATTAAGAGACCCCAATTCTTCCACAACATTATCAGTATCTTGAACTGTCAGCTCCCTTTCTTTTTCAGCGACAGACTCTGCAGCTGCAAATACGGCTCCCCCAGTCTCTCCCACACCGGGCACAACTGCAGTATTCTGAGCTGCAGCGTCAGCTGCCTTACTCACAGGCATCTCTCTACTCTCACTCTGTTCACTAGTTTCTCCCCTTTCATTACCGTGGTCCTCATTGTTTTTACAGTTTTTTGCAACGTGCCCCTCACGCCCGCAAGTGAAACATTTAATTAATTCTGTTGAGGCAAAGATTATGTAATCAGTGCCATCAACACAAAACCTGAAAGCTACGTTTAATTCATCGTTACTATTTTTTAGACGCATGTAGACCTGTCTCCTGAAAGAAAACATGTTTTAATTCAGGGTCTTTACAGCCCAAAAGGAATCGTGGACATACCTGACATTATCTGTCAGTGCCGGCTTAGTTATTTTAATATCAGATCATTTTTAAGTAAGGGAGAACATTGGAAATAGTAACTTTTTTAGCAGGGACCGCAAGAGGCAAAACAGAAACTCCACTCCACCAATTACTAATTCCTGCTGCACTACCTTTTGAACTAATTCCTCATTACTGAGGAAAACCACTACAGCTTTATTCATCTTTGAAGCCGACTTAATGTTTCCACACCCAACTACTTTTCCCGAGTTTAACAACACATTTTTGCACCGGTACTGTAGCATCAACAACGATTTTGATGCCGTGCCGCCTTGCTATATTTTCAAAATTGGCGCTTGAACCGCTCCCTCCCCCCGGTTTGGCCATAACGGCCGTCAATCTGTAAAACCCAACTCTCAATCAGATTTAATAACACTATAACATAAGAAAAAAAAAAAAAGAAATGATATATATATATATATATATATATATATATATATATATATATATATATATATATATATATATATATATATATATATAATAGAAGGAAAAACTGGGGAGAACCCCTCACTCACTATGAGCTCCGCACACACGCCACAAGCACTCCCGACAGACAGCACCAACAGAGAGAGAGATAGACAGATAACTAGATAGAGAGATAGATAGAACACACACACACCATTTATGAATATGGCTCCTGGCAGCCCAACTGTGAACCAATGTCTCTAATTACAGTACAACACCAATTGTAAAGTAAGATATGCGAGAGACCGATTAAATCAGATTTAAGTCCACACATTCTGTACATTATATTTAGGTGACTTGACTTGGGCTGTCTCCTCCCTATCCTGCCCCACTGACCCTTTAAAACAATCCTCATAGCCTTCTGATCTCCATTCATTCTGTCACTTTCTCGCCTCCTGTAAAAAAGTTTTCTCCGGAAATGTATTTGTTCTAAATTGGCATCTAATATCTTACTGTGGTTTTATTCCATAAAACAAGTATTTCTTGTATACTTAATTTTACTTATGAAACCCTCAATGGTGCAGTATATATCATTGACACTGGCAGAGGTTGAAACAATGTGACAGACAAAAGGTTAAGCTTTACGGCACAACAAAGGATATGTAAAGTAACTGAGAAAATCATAGAATACAGCTATGCACAAAACAAGGAGACTAGCTCAGAGTATTGCCTCTAAACAGCAGAAACATAAAAAGTCACATGACCGCAATGTGTTTATAACATGGCAAATATTAAACATGATTAATCTGCGATTAATGTGGGCATGTCAATTATTTTTATTTATTTATTTTAAGATGTTTGCAGTTGAAATAGCACTGACGAATTTGCATATTTACAAAAAACACTTCCACGTCATGCTTTGGTCTCTTACATGTTTTGTGTATTAAATAAGATAAAGCAGCAGAAGCAAACAAACAAACAAACAAACAATAAAACACATATGTTATGATAAAATTCCTTTATTTGACACTGGAGGTCATTCAAGAAGATTCCTCAAGTTAGCATGCAGAAAACATATCTTGAAACTTCATGCATACACAGATCACACCTTGACAGTATAAGGTACAATAAATAAGAAAAAAAGCAAGCCCTCTGGTGTTTCTAGAGCTATCTATCAGTACCAAAACAAAAAGTTATTAGTCCCTGTGTCTGTTTAAATAAATGTTTTCATGTACAGAATATTAACTTATGTATTTGGTAGAGCCTTGAAGCATCCCAGATACAATATTCATCCTCAGCCAGAGCTTAAAAAAAAACCCAGCAAACAAATCTAGACTGCCTTTCCACTCATCTGGCAGCTTAGTACTGCATGGCCAATATGTGACGACAAGTACTTTTGTTGCCTTATTGCTCACAACCTGTCACTCTCTTCTAAAAGAGATACTTCATTCTAAAGGTCATAGACTAGCTCAAGTGATACTGCAAGCTTCAATGCCTACAACACCTGATAGCAGCTATGCTTAAAAAAAAAAAAAAAATCTATGGATCCCCACACTTCTGGAAACAGTATTAAAATTTACCGAAGCAGGTGGAAGTGTTCGTACCAGTTCAACACCTTTCTATAGTGTGTCTTGTAGCAGTATGTTTAGCTTTATGATTGTCTAGTCTTAAACACACTGACACTATTCTTCTGTCAACTAAAAAGCATCAATAAATTAAATGTATGACAATATGCAGTAACATTTTTATAAGGTGGAAAATAATTTTTACTCTGGACTGTGAATTGATTCATGTACAGTAAAAGGTTCAGGAGGAGGGTCAACCTGCTAAAACCCCTATGTATTGTTAGCAACCACTGATACTGAAACTGTAATCTTTTTAACTAATAAAACAAAAATAAATTAACATCTTTCAACTAGTAGCTTTTTTTTAGTAACAACTGTAATATATTCTAACATCTTTTTGCTGTTACATAGCTGGGATGAATTGTAATTAGATGCAATAATTTTTTTAAATGCACCCCGGATTTTCCCTTCAATTTAGAATGTTCAATTATGTTCCCTCACCGCAGCAATTCCCCAAACAACTCAGGAGAAGTTAAAGTTCAGGGGGCATCCTCCGATCCCACGAACAAGTCAATTTACTATTTTATACACAGGAACGGATGTTGGTGAAAAATTGCCAACCTTGATGGTATCTGTCTGAGCTCACTAGGCGCATGCCCAACAGGGTCCACTGTAGTGCCTTAAAGAGAAATCGTCCCTGCTGGTTTTGCCTCTATAACCCATGGAAGTGCAGGAATCCCCAGTGAAGACCGGCTACTTCACACAGCCAGGACGTGAACCTGAGCTCCCCGGACTGTACGACTCACCCTGCACACCACACGGCCATGCTTTTACCAGGTGAGCCACTCTGGTACCCATACACAACAGGGACCTGTTTACTCTGGGACCCAAGCACAAGAGGGACCTGTTTACTCTGGGACCCATACACAAGAGGGACCTGTTTACTCTGGGACCCATACACAAGAGCACAAGAGGGACCTGTTTACTCTGGGACCCATACATAAGAGGGACCTGTTTACTCTGGGACCCATACATAAGAGGGACCTGTTTACTCTGGGACCCATACACAAGAGGGACCTGTTTACTCTGGGACCCATACACAAGAGGGACCTGTTTACTCTGGGACCCATACACAAGAGGGACCTGTTTACTCTGGGACCCATACACAAGAGGGACCTGTTTACTCTGGGACCCATACACAAGAGGGGGACCTGTTTACTCTGGGACCCATACATAAGAGGGACCTGTTTACTCTGGGACCCATACACAAGAGGGACCTGTTTACTCTGGGACCCATACACAAGAGGGGGACCTGTTTACTCTGGGACCCATACACAAGAGGGACCTGTTTACTCTGGGACCCATACACAAGAGGGACCTGTTTACTCTGGGACCCATACACAAGAGGGACCTGTTTACTCTGGGACCCATACACAAGAGGGACCTGTTTACTCTGGGACCCATACACAAGAGGGACCTGTTTACTCTGGGACCCATACACAAGAGGGACCTGTTTACTCTGGGACCCATACACAAGAGGGACCTGTTTACTCTGGGACCCATACACAAGAGGGACCTGTTTACTCTGGGACCCATACACAAGAGGGACCTGTTTACTCTGGGACCCATACACAAGAGGGGCCTGTTTACTCTGGGACCCATACAGAAGATGGACCTGTTTACTCTGGGACCCATACACAAGAGGGACCTGTTTACTCTGGGACCCATACATAAGAGGAACCTGTTTACTCTGGGACCCATACACAAGAGGGACCTGTTTACTCTGGGACCCATACACAAGAGGGGCCTGTTTACTCTGGGACCCATACAGAAGATGGACCTGTTTACTCTGGGACCCATACACAAGAGGGGCCTGTTTACTCTGGGACCCACATACTAAAGAGGGATCTGTTTACTCTGGGACCCATACACAAGAGGGGCCTGTTTACTCTGGGACCCACATACTAAAGAGGGATCTGTTTACTCTGGGACCCATACACAAAAGAGGGACCTGTTTACTTGCTTCAAGTATATTTTAAAGTGCTTACACACATATTCACACATTTAAACTTCCCCAAATATAACCCTTGCTCTAGACACAGTAAACCTAAACTCCATTTCATAACAAATGAGAGATACATTGCTCTTCATTAAAAATCTGTCAACAAATCAGCTAACCAGGCATTTTACACCCTAATAGCTGAGTAAGTTGACCAAACAGGCTTTTAGGTACTTTTGGAAACCCAACCCAATTTAAACTAACTTCCCTGCAGCTACATAACCATTAGGTAAATGCTATACATACTGTTCATGGAGGCTTTATTCAAACCCAAATAATAAATTAGTTCATTTTGTAATATATTTTTTAAACCCCTGACCCTTACGCTGTCCAATGACCTATTCCACAACATTTACCAGGCTTCTACAACCCGCATTACTATACAGCTATGGCCAAAAGTTTAGCATCACTTAGAATTGAGACAAAAAACTACATGAACATAATTTAACATCACGTAAAGAAACTACAAAAAGATATTGCAAAAGTCTACTGGAAGCTATAATACTATTTCATTTTTTTGTTAAGTATATGGAAAACTACAAAGCGGTATGCAATTCAATATGTTAATGGAACATTCAACAGGTTTAATTTGACTTTATGAACAAAATGTGTTAATTCTACATAGTGATGTAAAATGTTCGGCCATTACTGTATACCTTAGTCAACTGGATCAATATTAATTTAGTTAGGAAATACAACCCTAATTAGGAGAATCGAGTTTCACAGTAGAGCTCTCGCTGCTTGTAATGCTTTTAAAGTTTTCAACACCACACGCTGATGGAGGGATGGAAATATGAAGCAACACTTGTGATGCTTGGCCGTGTGGAAAAATACTTTAGCATGAAAGAGGATTTTCAAATTCTGTCTCTTAGTAACTGGAGAGGGTTTTGAGTATCCAAATATCATGAGGTGGGGGAGAGGGAAAAAAAAAAAAACTCTTAAGTGAAGCAACACTTAGTAGGATGATGCGATATAAAGCTTGATATAAAGATGATTCAGTCTTACATTTGCACATACAATTTAAGTAAAGATCTCTAGACAAACATTTTTCAAGGATTGTTATTAAACCCAACTGTAGCAGGGCGGTAGGAAAGCCCTGCTTGAATGTATTTTGTTTGTTTATTTTTAGAATGGGGTCTCCCCCTCCGTTCCTGTGTTATTTATTGTATTTGTTTATTGTGTATTATTTTTATTTTGTTTATAGATGTCGGCGAATGCCAGGTGTTATTGTTTTGTAGCGTGGATGGGAAGCCCCATCCACATTAAAAAACTTGTGTTAATGTGTGGCTGTCGGCTAGTATGTTGTTAAACTAGCCGGCAATCACACAAATTAATGAACTCGTGCAGATTGTGGCTGAGGGGTAATAGAATAATTACAAACTAGTTAAACCCCTCGGTCACGGTATTTAAGCCTGCAGCTCTCCCTGCTCTGGGTGGGTGTTCGGAGGAGGAACTGGAGAGCGAGAGGAGAGATATTTAAAATAAATAAGGATCAGTGAAGACAGTTGCCCAGCCTGACCTTAGGTCTATTTGTATTTTGTGTTCGAGATTTGTTTTATTTCAAACCTTTTATTTTGCTCTGTGAGCAAGTATTTATTTTTGTTTAAATATTTTATTTATTTTTGTTTACTTTAAATAAAATGGCGCACGCGCCACTGCACCGAACCCATCTGTTGTTGTTCTTCCTTCTGGTCTGAGTCACTGCAACACCATTTCCTACCACACTGACATATTAGGGTTACAATATACTTAAGCTATCACAATGTACAGGTACCACTAGAATAAATCATCTCCGGAAATGGACATTGATACCACTGTTTAATACTAACATGGGCAGTATTTTAAGTGGGATTCATAAAACTACTGGCAGGCAACAGTTTTAGATGTGATTTTTCTTCACAGATTTTTTTTCAGGGAGATTTCATTTAACTATCTTTAGTCATATGCAAATGAGTGGTGCCTCCTGCTTCAGGTGCCAGCGGCGCACACTGTATGTTTAAACCATGACAATATAGCTTCTAGCAGATGCTAATGAGAGGCTACAAAGCCCTGAATTAACTCTCCAGGAACTCAGTTTTAAAAGATGAAGTAATTGACAACACAGCTTAATTGTTTGGAATGAAAATGGTGTCTGTGGCAGGAAATTACAGACCAATGCAGTCGGTTCTGTGAAAAGGGATCACATTCAGTTGTCAGAAATGCTGGCAAGAAAAGTGCTAAATTGAATATTTTTTATTTATTTTTTTTATAAATGCAGCTTTTTATAAAACAGCATAGAATAAAAATTATCAAAAAACTGAAATGTCTAACACTGGAACACTGTTTATTTTCAATGATTTAATGTGCGTGTACCATCGGAATAAAAACGTCCAATTTTGAAACATGAATTATAACCAAAAAAAATATGTGTTTAAGTGTTAAAATTCCCAGTGCTGGATGTTTTTTACAGTGGCCCGGTGCCAGCTTCAAGTGGAGTGCAACCATCCAAGAAAAGGTATTAAAACCAAAACTCGTCTAGGACAACTGGAAGCTGCTAGAGACTGGAAAATGCTGGCAGATGTTGGACAACAACTTATTTTCCCCACCTGATACTGCCACCACTAACCTTCAACCTGATATTGTCTTGTGGTTTGGATCAGCACTCCTTGTTCACCTGGTAGAGTTAACAGTTCCATAGGAGGATGCTGTGGATGAGGCGTATGAGAGGAAGAAACTTCGGTACGCTCAACTGGCTGCTGAAGTGGAACAGCGAGGATGGAGAGTCCAGGTTTACCCAGTTGAGATGGGTTGTTGAGGATTTGTGGCACACTCCAAAACCCGGTTTTTCAGGAACACTGGACTTAGTGGTCAAGAATTGCGAGACATAGTGAAGAACTTATCTGAAGCAGCAGAGAGGAGCAGCAACTGGCTCTGGTTGAGACAAAAAGATTCTGGTTGTGGACCTCAAGCATCGTAGAAAGAAAGCAACTTCGATGTAAGTAAGCTGGGCTTTGCAGAGTGGGGGACGGAGGGGAGTGATGCTGGGATGATTTACTTAAAAGGGCTTTTTACAAAATGTCAGGTTGTTGGCAGTTTTTGTTTTGTTTTTGTTTACAAAGTAAGGATCTACAGTACTGCAAGACCCTCGTTTTGGAGACGAGTCAGTTAGACCCATCAAATATTTATTTGTAGTTGAACTCCCATACTTAACTATAGAAGGTACTATTTTAAAGTGAATGATGCGTTTCATTGATCTGGCTCGAGGTTACAACAATGTGGTAGAATGTTTTTACCGAACACTCCAGTATTGAAAATCATAGAATAGATGACTGTTTTAAATCACCTAAACAAACTTTATTCAGAATAGACACTTCAACAGATTTGGAAACTTCAACAGAAATCTAGTCCCATCAATTTGTCGCTGAACATGTTTTTGAGATACACATTTGCATCTAACCAATGTTAATCTTCAACCAGGAACTAATTTACCTGAGCTTCATATCATCTGCATTTGTGTCTGACAAGAAGCTAATTAAGCCTGAGTGAGAAAAATAAATTGAAGACAGTTCATGCATAATGACCCCCCCCCCCCCATGATGATGGATATAATTTGCCTCATAATTACCCATTTCCAGCTTTCAAGGAAAATACAGAAATTGTAATTAGAGATCAAAGTTTATTGCATTACCTTATTAGCAGGTGGCAGGATTTAATTATATGCCAAACTAAATGGTAGAAAAAATAAGGTAGCACCAAAAATTGAGGACACTGTGTAATTGCAGAAGCAGTGCAAGACTGTGTGGAACATGAAAAGGTACTTGTGTTCCGTTTATTGTTTGCAGTACTTTCTGAAATAAATATGATTGTATCCATCACTTCAGAACAGCAATGATATGCATATTGACAATACAATAAAAAAGCTGCCATGTTAGTGAAATATAAAGCGATGGTATCCGAGGTTGCTGGAAACGGGAATTCTTCAGCAGTCAAGCTACCCTTCTGCCCCAAAGGGAATCGTGGGGGATTCAAGAATGATTTACACAGATGTGATTAAACCCCAATTGTTCTCTTTGACAGGACTAGAAGGAGATTGTGTTGAATGAGGTCAATTCCCAACTCACTGGGAAGGAAGGGCATAGGTAACATACCAAGGTAATTCTTCAGATAAATATAAAAACTTGACAAGTTGTTCTTGATACAACTTGCCAGTATAAAATCACCACCAAGCTACAAACAGACATCATTAACAACAAAAAGGGAACTGCAGCATGGGATATGCACATTACAATCCTAATCCTACGAATCCATACTCGCTACTAGGAATAGACAAACTAGTATGAAAAAATGGTACAGAAATGTTATTGCAGTGTGAATTAAGATAATTTATCCATCAACAGTATAACAGACATTTACCTTTTTGTTCCTTAGCCACTCCACTTCCCCTCAAGGACTTCTCTGTACTTTGCTCCATTCCCTTCTATCTTGACAAGTGCCCCAGTCCCTGCTGATTTGAAACATCCCCATAACATGATGCTGCCACCACCATGTTTCACAGTAAGGACGGTGTTCTTTGGGTGATGCGCTGTGTTGGATTTGCACCAAACATAATGCTTTGTATTTAGGCCAAAAAGTTCAATTTTAATTTCGTCAGACCACAAAACTTTTTGCCACATGGCTACAGAATCTCCAGAGTGTTTCTCCAGAGTGAATCTCTTGAGTAATTGCTTCCTTCTTGCTACCCTACCATACAGGCCAGATTTGTGGAGTACTTGGGATATTGTTGTCACATGCACACTTTGACCCGTCTTGGCCATAAAAGCCTGTAGTTAAGTTGCCATTGGCCTCTTGCTAGCCTCTCTGATCAGTCTCCTTCTTGCTTGGTCATCCAGTTTGGAGGGATGGCCTGATCTAGACAGGGTCTTGATGGTGCCATACACCTTCCACTTCTTAATAAATCATTTTGACCGTGCTCCAAGGGATATTCAAGGCCTTTGACATTTTTTTTATACCCATCCCCTGATCTGTGCTTTCAACAACTTTGTCCCAAAGTTCTTCTGAAAGTGCCTTGGTGCTCATGGTTGAGTCTTTGCCTTGAAATGCAGTGCCCAGCAGAGGGAACCTACAGGAAATGCTGAATTTATCCTGAAATCATGTGAATCACTACAATTTAACACAGGTGGAGGCCACTTAACTTGGTGTGTGATTTTGAAGGTGATTGGTTACACCTGAGCTAATTTAGGATTGCTATTACAAGGGGGTGGGGGGGTGGGGGATTGGAAACAACACTTATCCAACCAAGCTTTTTCAGTTTTTATTTTTAATTCATTTTCTACAAATTTCTAGATTTTTTTTTTCGCTGGGAAGTTATGTGGTAGGATGTGTAGATAAATGAAAAAAACTATTTTGATTCCACACTATAAGGCTAAAAGGGTGAACATTTTGAAAGGGGGTGTACATACACACGAGAAAGGACACAATTACTGTATTCAGCATGTACATGTACATTCTTTCCTTTTTCATTTATTTACTGTTTTCTTTTAAACGTACCATTTAAATGTTAATCAATGTGAAGTAATCTTCATAAATGTACTGCATATTGACGTTCAATTCAAATTGGCGTTGCTTAATCCTACTATAACAAACACTTGTCCATGTGCCATGGGGGTTCTTTAGTGAATTTAGACTGTATGTCTAAATAGGAAAATACAATCTAGGCCAACAGAAAGGCCAAATTTGATAACAAGTTCATCAAATCTCAAAACAAATACTTCAACAAAATACCTTATCTGAGCAAAACCGAGAGTTACATTTTGAAAACCAGGCCCAAACAAACTGTTTATAACATAATAATTTAGTGCTACCTTATAGGATTACAGATGCTCTAAATCCTTCTATATATGATTATTTTTGCAGCTATCTGTGATTTAAACAATTTTATTATTACAGTCTGCCTGAAATCAAACACTGCAAAATGTATCGTTGATATTTACAGAAACATTAAACTTTGCAGTGAGTCACCCTTAAAAACACTGTCACCAGACACTCAAATTTAAATAAGAGTTGTTATCATTAGTGATTACTGTTATAGAGGAATATATTAATATTCAGCATTAATGCCTTTCCAACTCCATGGTTCTACAAAGGGAACTGGAATAATTGCACAGATTAGGTGAAGTTTTAATTGAAACATTTTATTTACTAAAAAGGCCAGTCTCCCTTTCAGTGATAACAGATGGAATTGTAAAGCATGAACCACACGGTCGTTCTCCAAGGATTCTTAATTCAGATAATTGTTCTAGTCAATAAAATAAAAGATTGAGGACATTTTACTTTGGTGTACTAACCACTTCAGATGCACAGCATGGACAGAATAAGTAAAAAGTATTGAGCTACATCAGTGTATTACCATTGTTTGTAAAGTCTATTCTGTTACATTATTTTTTAATATATACTACAAATACAGTATGTAAAAATGGATTTGGTTTGGAGTTAGGAATCACTCATCTTCTATCAGACATATTAGAGTGAAGGGTGCATATGATTTTTAGAATTTGAATGATTTTGCAATATCACTCTAAAATCTTTTTTTTTTAAAACACCCTTTTAAAATAAATGTATCCCTTTTAAATTATAATACAGTTCTTATAATACATGACATCCAAACTACTAGCATAGACCATTGGTGCAGCACTTAGAAGTTTGTTGTAACCCGTGTCAAAATAAAAATGCTGTGTCAAGGGGAATTTTTTTCATGAATGATATCACTTTTATCAATACATGCTACCTCAATTTTTGTTGTAAACATAGCCATTGATTTATTTATTTAAGCCAATTTATATTTTCACTTTAACAAGAACAACAACTTGAAGTTTTTAGTGAAAAAATACTTTTTAATTGCAAGTAATAGAAACATGCAAAAGTGCCAGGACAAATTCTTACAACCACAGCACTGGGGTACTTCAGTATGCCTTGCTAGCTAAATGTAGGAACACTTAAAACACGCATTTGCCTTCCACCAACAGCACTTAATAACTTCAAGCTAAGATTAGTCACACTTGAACACCTCTGGCACTAAAACAGGAACCCCCAGTACTGTAAAAGAACTCCATCTGCCAGATGGGTGAGGGCCCTTCATGCTTTCATAAACAAACCCCTTTCACTCCTAGATTTGTGAACTATGCATCAGCTGCAGAGTCACTTACAAGAACGTCTCACTCGAAAGACGGAACACAAGGAGGTTAAGTGACTTGCTTAGGGTCACACAGTGAGCCAGTCGCTGAGCTGGGATTTGAACCCGGGGACCTCTTGGTTACAAGCTTGTTTCTTTAACCAGTGGACCACACAGCCTCCTATTTTAGCTAGGAAAATTTGATGTAACTCCATTAAAAAGGCCATATAAGAAATACAATTAATTTATTTTAATGACCTTGGCACACTTTCAGAGACCTGATATTATACAAAAAACATTTGCACTCTTAATACTACACCAGGACTGGATGTCCCAGGGCTGTACATATATGCAATATGGCTGACATATTTTGAATTAACAAGGCCCTGTCTGAACATTTTAGCAGCAACAGCAAAGAGTAACGTATCACACTAGATGACACATGCATCACAAATGACGAAACTTGTAATGTCTCTTTGGATCATAAGAAAAGGTACTATTGACAAAAATCTTGACAGTGCTCTACACAAAACTTGGGCTAAACAATTACAAAACAAGCAGGTTACAATCACAGAATTGTTAAAGAAAGCACAGAAAGTGGAGAAACATGTAATGTCAACACGTTTGAATTGAAACTGATACAACGGCTGATCAATTAAATATTACAACGTTTTGTAACGTAACAACTTAATGACTCACTCAGACCAGAGTATCTCCCTAAAGTGTATGCAGCACGCAAAGAATATTTAAATGGCAAAATGAACAACTCTTGAGTCTGTGTGCGTTGTATGCGATGAGGACTCTGACAATCAAGGCAGCTGTGTTTTGTTCATTATTTTCATCCCATAGAGCTTTACAACTTGTAATTCAGAGGAACATACTGCTTACTTAGGAGATACACTGCATCTTGCCTCAATATCAATGAGACGCTTGTGGAGAATGGCATTGATTTCAATTGTGTGTCTGCCTTTGCAATAACAGACAATGCAACTGTTTGTTTGTTTTATTATGATGTTACATCATTTACTTATAATTTGATGGTATCTGTGTTTTTAAAACTTCATTTTTTTCTGTTTTTATAAAGAAAAACACAAAAGCTTAAAATGAAACAAAATAGTCAAAGTACAGAGAAGTCCTCGAGGAAAACCTGCTGCCCTCTGCAAGAAAGCTGAAACTGGGATGGAAGTTCACTTTCAGCATGACAACGACCCAAAGCACACAGCCAAAGCTACACTGGAGTGGCTAAGGAACAAAAAGGTAAATGTCCTTGAGTGGCCCTGTCAGAGCCCCGACCTAAATCCGAAAATTTGTGGCATGACTTGAAGATTGCTGTCCATCAACGCTCCCCAAAGAACTTGACAAAGCTTGAACAGTTTTGTAAAGAAGAATGCTCAAATATTGCCAAATCTAGGTGTGCAAAGTTGGTAGAGACCTATCCCAACAGACTCACAGCTGTAATTGCTGCCAAAGATGCTTCCACCAAGTATTAACTCAGAGGGGTGGAGACCAATTATGATCTTTCAGTTTTGTATTTTTAATATATAATTTTTTTCTCAATAAAAACTTTTTCCCCCTTAACAGTGTGGAGTGTGTAGACAAGTCATAAAAGCCTGTAGCTCTTGCAAAGTTGCCATTGGCCTCTTGGTAGCCTCTCTGATCAGTCTCCTCCTTGCTCGGCCATCCAGTTTACAGGAATGGCCTGATCTAGGCAGGGTCTTGGTGGTGATTTTGAAGGCGATTGGTTATACCTGAGCTAATTTAGGATTGCTATTACAAGGGGGGTGGACACTTATCCAACCAAGCTATTTCAGTTTTTATTTTTAATTAACTTTCTACAAATTTCTAGAATATTTTTTTTCACTTGGAAGTTGTGGGGTAGGATGTGTAGATAAATTAAAAAAAATACTTTAATGCATTTTAATTCCAGGCTATAAGGCAACAAAAGGTGAACATTTTGTAAGGGGGTGTATACTTTCTATAGGAACTGTAGGAACTAATATAATATATATATATATATATATATATATATATATACATATATACATACATACACACACACACACACACATCTCATGCATACCTCAAGCATAATTCTGCATGTTTAGTTCTGCAAATGAATCCTGTAGATCACTTTATTTGTGCATATGATTTGCTCAGTGAACAGAGCTACCACTGGTCCTTTGTGCGCACGGTTTGGCTTACCTCTGCCATGCGGTAATTCTGGTCATTTACCGCCCTTTAGTGTGTGAATTTGATTATTATTATTGGTCAACGTTATTAAAACAAAGAAGCGTCATTTTATAGAAACACAAAACCAGTGTGTGGTGCTCCCTGTCACTTTGACTAAAATTAAGGTGTCAGAATTAGACATACCATCAATTTCCAACTGTTCTGCTATTTCTTACTATATGGTGTCATTCTTTTATTGTCTTTATAATCACTGACAGTGGCATTATAAAGAACATTATATTTTCGACTTTAATAATTTAATTCTTATTGATGTCCATTTCTCTTAGAAGAGCGAGTTTTGAATTGATTTCAATACTTACTTTTGCCTTTTTTCACTACTTTAATTAATGATCGTTGTCCGATTCAGACTCATTCAAATCACATGTACAGTTCTGTTTCCCAAAAGGTTAACATCTGCATAAATCTCATCAGTCATGTTTATTGCAATAAATTCTAATATGTTTGCCGTGTTTTTTCCCAAAAATTCTAGTGGTGTATGGATATCTACCAGTGATCTGCCCCTTTTTGAAAAGAAGTGCCAACCAATGGCGATCTGCTATAACATCAATACCTGTATGTGACCTGTGTTGACCAATCAGGATAGAGTATTTACAATACCCATTTTATAACTTTAATGCATCTGATAATGCATGCTACAAAAATAGTTTTTAATTTTATTAAGGATAAGGTGTACTGGACACCCCAGTGTAACTTGAATGATTTCTGACAGCCCTCTAGTCTCTAAAGTCGGCGTAAAGTGATGACATAATGATTTTGGACTGCTTAAAAGTAAGAAAGTAAATGAGTGCAAAAAATATTCATATAGAAAACCAAAAGTTTATCAGATTACAGCCAAATGCAATTGGAAACATCTATAGCAGACTACGAGTGTATGACAAACGTCTGGTGAAGATTAGTGCAAAAAGAAGGCAGTTATGTTCACTTGGTATAGTGTGGCAGACAGATGGACAGATAGACAGACAGACAAACTGACACGATCTGTGTTAAAGGTCCCCATTTTTTGAACGAGGACCCCAATAAGTAAAACCTCTCCATAGCATATAACCTGAAACTATAGGGACATTTATTTAAGAAAAGACCTGTTATGATTGTATATTAGTTATTCAACATCAGTGCCGTACATTCTGACCTTTGATGCTTGGAGAACTCTTGTTGTGGTTTAGAATGAAGCTTAGTCAAAGACAAGATAAAGCAAATTGAACTGAGCGTCACCCTAGTACTGATCTGTCCTCAATGTTTTATATAATGCAGTGCTCATAAATACAAGTTAAAATCTAATTTAGCTTGCAAAATTTGATTAAATAAAGAAAGAGAGCTATAAATCTTCAGCAAAAACAAAATGTAGCCAGTAGCAAGCAACATAACAGACTACGCAATTTCAGGCAGGTCATTAAAGGTTGTATCCCTCAAAAATCAACCCTAGTATGTTGAGGATCAATTTACCAGCTCCCTGAAATTGTATTCACAAGCAACTAGTAACTACCAGATTCAAGAGACATGTATTTGCAGATTAATGCCTCCATCTTCATGTTGAAATGAAGATCCCATCAAAGCTGAAAGTTATACATTTGAAGTGGCAACCCAGGCTAAAAGCTTTAGTTTAAAAGGCACAGAAGGAGGGTTTTGTACAACGAACAACTTTCCCAGCATCAATAGGGAACACTTCACCAAAGTGACATAAAAGGGAACAATAATATTAGCCTGCAGAGGAACATGGTCCTTTTATTTTTTGGCTGTTAAAAGGAATATCATTTAAGCATAGTGATATGTAGGATCATTTTATTTTCAGTGTTTGTAAAGTCCAGTGACACTGAGCATAGAGATGACCTATTTCTCTGATTAGCAGACTGCAGTCTGCATTGATGTCTTTATTGCAGATTAAATTTGCTCAACAACGCTCCACTTGTACCCTAATGGTGAAGGCTACTTTCAAGGAGAGAATGCACCTAGACGGAGAATAGTTTCCATGGTCACCACACTCCAGTTCTCAATCCAACTAGGCAAGACTGGTATTAAAATGAAAGACTGCACAAGCACATGAAATATTAATGACTGAGTGGGTTAACATTCCTTTGAGACTCCTTCTTGCACCTTATGGAGTCTATGCCACTTGTGTCGAGGCTGTGACCCAGACAATGGTGGGCAAACCTGATATTAGGTACAGGTCCTAAGACAGTGTGTGTGTGTTTGTGCGTCTGTGTCACACACCAGAAAATGAATGTACTATTTTAATCATGCTGGGGCACCAGTATTCTTATGGGGTCTGGATCAAACTTGCTCACTGCATTGGCAATATTTGACTAGTGAAGCCTGTCTCATTAAGTGATGAACTGGAGTTGAAATAAACCTGCTGGAAGGAATATATGCAGAACTCAAGTTTTATATATTTATTTATTGTATTTAATCAATCTATCTTCTCAATCATAGGAAACAGTAATGCATTTTAAAGTCCATTTGGAGATTTGATTTAACTTTTGTCATTCAGGAATTAATAAATAAAGCTTCCCCCGAAATCTTCAAAATGACACCATAGATATATTTAGAGACTACTAACTGGATATCAGTGTTGGACACATTTGTTTTTTTGAGCCACAAATTTGTTAAACTACAGAACTATTGTGGGGTAGTATCAATGTTCAAGCATTTATACTAGATTTACAGTAAAGGCAGAACATGTCGCCAAGGAAACACAACTGAAATGAATAACTACCTTTTGGGCCAGTAATCCAACACAAACAGTGGGGAGAGGGGGGTACTCTTTATAGCAATCTTTTAATGCATATCTGGAAAGCCACCCTTAGTGCTGTTGTCATGTTCAAACACGCAGCAGTGCTTTACATATAAAAACAGCACTTTAGATATGCTGTGGTACGATTTTTGCAAGGAGAAATCAGTTCAACTGGATTAGTAACCAATTTATGAGCGAAAGTAAACGGACAGGGCCTTCTGTTTTATTCTACTGGATAACATACGTAGCACATTTTCCCTTGCATCTGATTGTACCGCTCACTCCAACCGAAAAATTTAACATGTAAAAGAAAATTATTTAAAATATGTCCCCAACAGATCTCACACCTGTTTCTCAGCAGACAGGAAATATTGTATTCCTTTGAATTTAAGACATGGTTTAACCATTTTTTTGCTTCTTAAAAATAGCCTGCGTCTTAAATTCAAGTACGGTATAGTGAAGTGTGTATTAAAACTGCCACCACAAACAATTTCATTGTTTCTAACAAACAGCACCAGCTTGGACAGACCGAAAATGCTTATCAGACCCCCCATATTATTCGACATGCCAAGTAATACCACAGTTCACAAATTGGAAGAAAAACTGGTTCTGACTGTTGTGTTTGCAATGTGGTCTTTGATGTTGTGGTTGCTGGATTACATATTGTCTGATGTTGTGCTTTTTTTTTTTATAAATCAGGATTTTTTTTTTTTTTTTTATACTTCGCACTATAGTTATAGAAGGGCACCAAGAGGTCATGAGGTACTTCAATGCTCTGTTACCTTTGCTAACCTACTTATATTACTGTTTCTGAGCTATCCTGAGACCAACATTTTATTGCTAGCCTACTTTATCTTTTGCTTGTCAAACCTGGTTTGTGCTCTGCAATGTTTTTACTGACCTATCCTTGACTTTATTAGCAAGCCAAATTAATCTAACCCAATATAACGAGCAAAACACTTGACACCATCCCAGAAGGTAAAGCTCCATGGAAAAGGGTCTTCGAAACCATACTTGTCAAAGTAATATGCTTCTTCCTACACTAAGATGGTCTCAGCAGGACGTCTCTTAACAGACGATAGAATAGCCAGTATGAATTTGCCTTCCCCTCTAATAAGCCTAATATCAGTGACAGAGAGCATCATCTACATGCTTCCATAATCCACATGGTCCGTTCCATTAAAATATGTCAACAAATATACTTGTTACATTCTTCACAGAAGCATCATACTAAGTATTTTTTCTCTCAATAGTTTTTTTTCCTGGGACGAAGCACCCTGTGTGTGTTGGAATTGATTGAGGCATCTTTGTAGTGCCGGTATTTCTATTTTGTAGAAGGTCAGTGGGCACCCTCTGGTCCCTCCACCAAGCCAATCATCTCTACACCAAGGAGCTTGATGGGCTACTAGCCCTGGAAGACAAAGACTAACCCCGCAGGTGTCTTCTGGAGCTAACAAATAGCCTGGACAACAGGGGTTTCTGAAACGTGGTGAAGTAAAATAGTAACCTTCTTTTTTACCTCTGTAACCCACAAAAACTGCTGGAAAATGATACAAGTTATGTAAAATGGAAAGTGTGGCATTCCAGAGCAATCATTCATACCACTAGAGCGGTTTTCACTATGAAGTGTACATTTATTTACTGTAACAAAGTGTCTGCGGAAGTCTCAGCTATGAAAAATATCATAAGCATATAGACTGCTTATTTGATTTAGCAAATATGTGTTCCATGATATACCATATCATAAGAACAACAGTGCATCACTTTTTAAATATTGTGTTAAACATTTATATAAAGATCTTTAAATAAAATGGCTAATGCACAAAACTGATCAATTACTGCAGGGGTGGAAATATCCCTTTGAATAACTATAGACTGTGCAGGTACCTCAGGTACTCCCAATTTTAATGTAGCAAAAATATTGTACTCTGGGACATGTGATCCTCCCAATGCCTTGCATGACTAAACTCCACATGAAAATGGCTCAGTTTGCATATACACCAGTTAATACATTTGTATACATGTATAATGACTAACAGAACAGATAACTGCTGTTCACTCTAATCATTTATAGTCATCCTCATTAATAAGTAAAAAGCCTGCATTTGAATAGTCATTTTAATTAAAGGGAAATACATTAAACTGAATCTAGAATGAAGGCAGATAAGCAAGTACATAAAAACTACCTATGCTGCAAATTGTTTAATGAAACCACTGTATTAAAACTATACCTATTAAAATTAGGTACGACTTGGCTTTTCACACTGAAGGACAGGAAACACTACATGCATATCACTCCAACAACCAACAGAAATGTTTCTAAATGTATAGATAACCTTAATATTCCATTGCGTTCATGATGCAGGGCATTCAAATAGACGTGTGTATGATGTCTACTCAAAATGTGCATAGTGATGTCTGTTATAATAAGAGACACCCTACACTCAATGTATTAACATATAAATTACCACAAAATACTGCATTCATGAACTACATTGATACACAAGATAAGATGTACTATAATCCTTACAAATCCTTAAGGACTACTGATTGATTTCTCATATGTGATGAATGTGTCAGCAGCAAAAGTAGTATAATGCAGTGTGAAATATCTCCACATGGCTGCCCAATTTAGAGACATCTGAGCTACAGAAAATGTGATTAATGACGATTGTTCAAGAATGATTAACCCTAAATAACACAATTACCTATCTGCATTTGCTCTAAACCCAGTTTGATCTATCAACTCTGAAAACGTTTCAGCAAAGAAAAACAGCACGCTTTGGAGTACAGTAAATATGCCCCAAACAAACATTTAAAATGTAACAATGCCAAGTTATGCTGGATACATTCGTAGATACTAAGGACATGCAAAGTGAGAAAATGTTAGCTTCTAGCTGTGTGGATAATTGCAGATAACATGGATCACACCCACTCAAGGAAATCACTTGATGCAGTGCGTGTGCAAGAGTTCACCTTTCCCCCTGCTTTGTGCAGACGCAATAAGAGGAATTGCATACATAATGTGCAGTGTACACAAAGAAACTAGAAACTTCCCTACAAAAATCAGACTTAAAATACTGTACCAAAATAAAAACTCAAATTCTACAATGATCTGGGACAACAGTATAAAAAAAAATTACTACTAACTAAGGATCTAGTAAAGTTAGTGTGGTACAACATTTCGGAAGCTAGACAAAGCATACTTGCAGAATGTATGTATTTATACACACACATTATTTATATATATATATATATATATATATACACATACACACACACACACACACACACACACACACACACACACACACACGGTCAAAAGTTTTAGAACACCCCCAATTTTCCAGTTTTTATTGAAATTAAAGAAGTTCAAGTCCAGTGAATAACCTGAAATAGTACAAAGGTAAGCGGTAAACTGCCAGAAGTTAAAAAAAAAAAAAAAAAAAAAAAAAAAGTTTAAAAAGTTTAGGTTACCAAAAACTGAACAATAATGTACATTTCAGAGTTATACAAAAAGGCCTTTTTCAGGGAACTACTAATGGGTTAACAACTTACAGCTGTTCTGCAGCAATGGAAGTAAATTAAGCCTTGAAAGTTGATGCTAACAATTCCTACAGGTGTCCCAACTTTTGTTGATTACTTACAAACCCTCTGTCTGTATAAAAGCAGTGTTGGAACAGACTGTGTTACTACACCCTCTTAAGCATTATTTGGACAGTATTGTACTGCAGGAAGTAGTATATTGCTATCATAATGGCGAGAAAAAGGCAATTAACAAAGGAAGACAGACAGACCATTATAACCCTTAAAAGTGTAGGTCTTTAGAGAAATTGCAAAGAAAGCCAAGGTGTCAGTGAGTACAGTTTCCTACACCATCAAAAGGCACTTGGAAACTGGAGGAAACTCTGACAGGAAGAGGTCTGGCAGACCCAAAGCCACAACAGAATCAGAAGACAAGTTTCTGAGTCAACAGCTTGTGTGATAGGCAGCTCACAGGACAACAGCTTCAAGCACAGCTTAACACTGGTCAAAGTAAGCAAGTCTCAGTTTCAACTGTGAAGAGAAGACTTTGAGCTGCAGGTTTGACAGGTTGAGTGGCAGTAAGAAAGCCATTGCAAAGATGGCAAAATAAGAAAAAGAGGCTTGCCTGGGCCATGAAGCACCGCCAGTGGACTACTGAAGAAGGTCTTATGGACCGATGAATCAAAATTTGAAATCTTCGGTTCATCATGCAGGGTTTTTGTACACCGTTGAGTAGGCGAAAGGATGGTTCCTCGGTGTATGACACCAACTGTCAAACATGGAGGAAGCGTGATGGTCTGGGGCTCTTTTGCTGGATCCAGAGTCGGCGACTTGCACAGAGTGAGTGGCACCCTGAACCAAAACGGCTACTACAGCATTTTGCAGCGCCATGCAATACCCTCTGGTATACGCCTAGTTGGTCAGGGGTTCATCCTATAGCAAGATAATGACCCAAAACATACCTCCAGGCTATGTCAGAACTACCTCAGAAGAAAAGAACAAGACAGTAGGCTTCAAATCATGGAATGGCCAGCACAGTCTCCAGACTTAAACCCCATCGAGCTGGTTTGGGATGAACCGGACAGAAGGTTGAAAGCGAAGCAACCTACAAGTGCAACACATTTGTGGAAACTTCTGCAACAGTGTTGGGAAGAACTTTCCGAACAATATTTGATTTCCATTGTAGAAAGAATGCCACGAGTGTGTTCGGCTGTTATATCTGCAAAAGGTGGCTACTTTGATGAGTCAAAAATTTAGATTAAATTTTGTTAAACAAAATATTCCATCATTTCTTTTTTATCTCCAATTGTTTATTTGTTCTATGCTTTAATTTTAGAGTACATTGAGACATTAAATTTCCTATGACAATGTTCTGCATTACAAAACTACAACATAAGACAAACATTTTTGTTGGAGCTTATTTATTTATAGGAAAGTGCATTTTAAAATGCTTGGAACTAATATTATAAGACGACATTTAATTAGACTACTGTAAGTTACTTTGTTTCCATGCATATATTAAATCCCGGTATTATGTTAAACACCTTCTCTTTAAAGAGTACTGTACAGGAGGGATTTAAAAAAAAAAAACCTAGTGAATTATTAATGGTTTTCTGAATGAATAACCATTTTTTGTCTCTCGGGCAGTACATGCAAAGTTTATTGTTTTTCCATACATGTTAAGCAATACCCATGTATAATTCATTCATAACATTAAAATAAATTGGCAACTTAATTACTTTAGTACTGTATATGTTCGTGCTCCAATTCTTACTGTTTGCTTAAAAACGGTACTATTTTATGTTCACTTGTTTCTAAAAATTATTCTTAAGCTTGCTATTAGTAAATGATGAAGTCTTTCTACAGGGAAGTTTAAAATTACTGTAATTTTAAAACGTGGGTAAACAGAACATTGTACATTTTGTATTACTCTAATAGTGTTGCACTGTACCTTATCTTTAATAGATAACTTTACATAATACCAATCTTGGATCTTTGAAGAGAAGACACAACACCTCTAATAAGCATAATGCTAAATATGGTATGAAACAGATTCATTCTGGGAAAGTTTACAGTATGCAGAAATTTCTATAATAAAAGAAAAGCAAACTTTGCCACAGATGGATTATATTTTCACTGCTATGGTGGCTTGACACACCAAAGTACTGTACTACTTTTTACTCCTGAGGAATTCAAATTATACTGAACAAAAATATAAACACAACATGTAAAGTGTTGGTCCCATGTTTCATGAGCTGAAATAAAAGATCCCAGAAATTTTCCATACGCACAAAAAGCTGATTTCTCTAAAATTTTGTGCACAAATTTGTTTATATCCCTGTTAGTGAGCATTTCTCCTTTTTTCTGAGGTATCTGTGACCAACAGATGCATATCTGTATTCCCAGTCATGTGAAATCCATAGATTAGGGCCTAATGAATTTATTTCAATTGACTCATTTCCTTATATGAACTCAGTAAAATCTTTGAAATTGTTGCATGTTGCGTTTCTATTTTTGTTCAGTGTAGATTCTGGGCATCAGTGAAAACATTCACTGCTAAGACTCTCGTGGTCCAAGGTCCACATCACAAAATCAGCCCTTAGGTAAAATAATGAAACTGGAAGATGATGAGCAGATAAAGACGGAGCTTGGATAAACTGTCAGGGGGGAAGAGGCAGAAGCCTTCCAGATAAGATTGCCTCATATAATTTTCAACACCATGAAGACAAATACAAGAGCTGCATGGCATGATCACTTACTAGTGCAACCCTCCCACACGCACATGGAGGCTGTAAATATCTAAAGAGCATTAACCTCATTTTTAGCAATGATGACACGTATTTATATTAACTATGCAAATGCAAAACAGAACTACTGCTTCCACAATCCTTGACATCAGAGTTTAAAAAAAGGCTTATTTGCAACTTTAAAAAAAAGTGATAAGGCATTTCTGAAAAGTTGCTGTAAAGTATTTTAATATAGAAAGGTAACCTACTCTTATAATTAGTTATAACCTCTCTTTGAAAATTGAACAGATTTGGAGTTAATCACTCATCTTTTAACAGACATTTTGTTTAAACATGAAATTCGTATTGCAATGAAGCTACTGACACTGATGATCAGACTGCCGAGTGAGGAAGGGTAACACATTAATGGAATACACATTTAATTAATGGTATGGTTCTAAAATATTAGCATATTAGAAAATATATATTAGATTTATTTAAACAGTAACAACTGCCTTAAAACATCAGTAGTTCTTATGTTTATTTCTCCCCTTCTAAGGCAAAGTCTATATCTTCCATAGCAATGGCTGTCGTGTCATTTGTAACAAAATTCAATCAATAAAGATACAGAAACATACATAAATACTACAAAATAAGCCAATAATTTACTATATTTATAATAAAATCATGATTTGCACTGCTATACCAAGGCTGCCTGAATCACCGCAGGTTTGTTAAATATTAAGCCTAAAAAGTTATATTCTTCGGCTAGGACATTGTTCAGGAACTTCAAAACATGATGAGATTTATGAAGCAGAACATGTGGCCTTCAGACTCTCAATCTTAATTTTCGATCCACCATTAATCTATGAAGCCAACAGTAATGAACTGGCTTATCCAGCCAGAGCAAGAACATAATTGTGATGCTGCAGCACAATACGCACACAATCTTTATAAGACCCGATTTCTGCCTGATAAAAAGGTCAATTATTAATAAAACTTTCATCACCCTTTCTAATTCTTCTGTTACAGTACACTGGGAACAGTGAATGATTCACACGCTATTTTAAATGCCAGGCGACAGGTACCGAGGTATTGTTTTGACTTCCATTAAGAACTGAGAGGGGTCTGTTCCTGGAAGAGATTGGTGACACACTGCATACAAATATATCTAAACAACCACGCATCAGCAATTACTTTGTCACATGTTATTCTAAGGGGACAAATTTCTTCAACATTAAATGTAAATGGAGTTAGGGTTTAACTTGTGGCATAAGTATAAAACCACCACATTAAACCAGAACATAGTTTGTAATTGCATATGCTATTAGAAAATAAAATAAAAATCAGATCACCCTACCACCTTTTCTTCTGTCGTCTGTTCTACATGGATATCAAGAACACTTTGTAACTAGCAAGCCAGTGACATTGATTCCCTGCCACAGTTTTACATAATTAACCATCCATAGCACACAAGCTATGACATACTACAGTATATAGCCACTGTAAACATATACAAAACAGGCAGCCCCCCCACATACCATGACATTATGTTATAGTCAACATTTGTGCAAAAAGAGGTCCCTTTACAAGAATCATCATCACAACTGGACAAAAAGGAAAAACAAATCAAAATAAAAAGTTGTTTTAAAAGGTAAATATGTAATTTAAAGATTTAATAACAACATTAAAAAGGATCAGTTTATCTTTTTCTAATAGTGATAGAACTTTGACCATCAGGCCTTACCTTGGTAGCTTGCCCTTGTCTGCCTGTGGCTCGTGCTCCTACAGTACACCCAGATGTGTTTAAATACCAAACATGAAAGCCCTCTAATCAGGGTTAGTCTATTGTTTAAGTGCTGTATAGAACTTGTTTAGCAAGTATATAAGTTTAATTAAATTTAGATGAACGATTCCCAAGATATTGTCTTTATTAGCCAAGTAAAGTCATCAATATTAAATTAACATACATAATTTACAAATGCCACCTTTATATGAATTGTAAACAAGCAATTATTCATGCCACATTGTTTATATTCAAACTGGACTACACTGTAAAGCCTGTGAAGATGTTTTTGTCACTATACTATATCACTATACCTGTTTACTAACGCCTCCTCTCATTATTACCACCTCTATTAACAGACGTTAGTATAGGCAGACATATTTAAACTTAAATTAGCAAATGTAAAGCTTGTTACAAGCTGACTACACAAAATGTGGATTTTAAATGATTAAAAATATACAATACTTTTATTTTAATTAGAGAAGTAATATAAGTAATGTTTACAAACACTGTCAATCAAGGAATTAATTGCTTTTACTTCAACCCTCTTGAGTGTTACAAAAAAACATTAAACCCAATCTCCCCGCTTCATCATCTCCCACCTGGATAATAAATGCACTAGAAACTGATTGCTATACTGCAGGCAGTGAGGCAAGTGTATTGTCGGTTTTTACCATACCATTATCTAAGATTATTGCAATAGTTAACGATCATTTCAGTTTTAAATCTATGAGATTTTGCCTGTTTAAATACCCTCGTCACAAAGCAGATTTTATTCATCCTTTGCTGTTTTTAACAAACTGTTTTCACGACTGTAGGCTCTTTCAACTCACACACGCAAAAGAAAAATAAATAAATAAAATTACTCTGGATCCCCTGTCAGCGAACTAGTATAGCCCCTGAGAAATCATGTTCAAATGGTATATTAATAATGTAAAAACTATAATATTTGTTCATGAGACAATCCAAGATACTAACCTCAATTGACAGTGTGCGGCATTTATTTATTTATGTGAAAAAAACAAAATAGTAGCCAAATGCCTAAATAGCACTAAGGTTTCTTTCCTCATGTCTAACAGCATTATAAAAAACATCGGAGAATGTGTGTCAAGGCATAATTACTGAGCCTGGTTCTAACTGATATGGTTTTTATATATATTGACTTTGTGTAGAACAAACACAGGATTAGCCTTCTCTTGGTAAATTCTGCAAATTGTTAGCACTGTCTCTTGCCTGCTGGGGCCTGGTAGACCCCACTAGCCTCAATAAATGTCAAATTTTAATTTCATTACACCATTTGAGCTGATTTACCAAAGAACGAGCTGTCCCTTTGGACATGGAAACACTGGATATCTACATTTATATTAAACTGCTGTTAGCATTCTTAGTGATTGAAGCAAACAAATACAAAATACCCCCCAAAGAAAAGAAATATCTAAATACTGTGGATTTTGTAAAAAAAATAATAAAATAATAATAATTAAATAACACTAACATTAAATAACACACACACACACACACACACACACACACACTCCATTAACACAACTTAATCTAGGAGGTTGTTTTTGTGAACAAACCATAGCATCCCCAGAGTATAATGTAAAGGCAAAGATACAATTTCAAAGTGTGTACTGTTGATATAAGAGGTTGACACATGTGGTAGTGAAACAGTTATTTTTTAATAGGCAACACCATTAATGACATTTAACTGAGGGTGTCATAGAATACAGCTGTGTATCTAAAAAACATTAACAAAAGACATCAATGCCAAGGTCACCAATACATTAGTGTTATACAACTCTGTAAAACTACAGCCACAAAAGGGGACAATATCAGTGGTAGAACTTAACCTACACTCAGCACTGTTACATGCCAATATTTCAACGCTTTACGTCTTTATCACATGGAAACCAAAAAAAGTCAAGCCCAATGTGGCTTCTATCTTAGGTCACAGAGGAGGACAACATAAGGTTTTGCCGGAGTTTCTATACAACTGTAAACAAGAAGCCATCACAAAAAACGGTTTCTGAGGCATTAGCAGAAGTAGCAGCGGTAAAGGGTTTATAATAACTGATAATCCCCACGCAGAGTGATTGTTAATCATTTACAAAAGTACGTACTGATCACATTAAAACCCCTTAATATTTTAATATGGTAATGTGATGCATTTAAATCCAGTTTGAATTTGCATTTTCACTCTTTAAACAGATAATGGTTAAATGTAGTGCTCATATAAGAGGTCACTGTTTACTGGGGACAAAATTGAGACCACCACACCTCCCCCACAAGTAAAAGGCAATATAGCCTTGAAAATTAGCCATCTTGTCTAAAGCGATTTCGAAGCTTAATTGTGTTAATGATTCTTAATATGGATACAAATAATTAGAACATGTGCTCCCTCAAGTACAAAAAAAATAGGTTTTTAAATGTTAAAAAAAAGAAAGAAAAAACTCACTGTGTTCTTGTTTTTAATACTCAATGATCAGACCATTTAGGAGAAGCGATCAAAAAAATGACACTCATCTTCACAGCAAACCCCAACCACCTGCCTTTGGTCTTGCAATGAACTTCTACATGTACTGTAGCTGAATTTCTAGACAACACCATTGTGAAGGCTTCTCAATGTCAGTGTTTGTTTCCTAATTAGTCGACCCTTTAATTATGGCCTTGAGCCATACCCAATCTTTTTGACTTTGATCCTGAGATTATAGGGTGGCAGGTCTACATTGCTACAATCAACCACAGATGTTTTTAGATACATCAATAGTAGATACTTGCTAATTATTTGTGAGCTGTAGGCATTTCCCTCATAATCTCTAAATAATTACTGGTTTATAAACTGCAACCTCCAGAGATCTTCAGGTCTACTCACCATTTTTTTCCTCTTATCCTGCTCTGTGGGAGACTCCTCATCCTCTGTCAGTTTGGGCTCATCAAAGTGAGACATTAGCATACAGCTATTAAAAAAAAAAAAAAGAAAACAGACAAGAGTCTTATACAAGAAATGTGAGTTTTCGTGAACAAAAATACATCATACCTAGTAAAATAATCTAAGAGGAATGTGATATAATATCGAATGGTTTATAACCATGAAATAAAATGGATATGTGAAAAGTACCTACTGCTGATATGTCCAGTGGTTGCAAACAATATGGACGCTAACTGTAATGGAACTAACAAAATCAAAGAATACCGTTGAGTATGAAAAGTTGAGACTCCTCCAAGTCAAATTGGCAGCCATTTCAAGCATATATATATATATACACACACACACACACACACACACACACACACACACACACACACACAGCTGTACTCAAAAATGTACATACCCCAATGGAAATGTATAATTTCTAGAAATTTCTCAAAAACAAAGAATTTTAGGAAAAACTTTTTGGAGTAAAAGTTTTGGTTTTGTGGATGAGGGAAAAAAAAAAATAAAATTGATGTAGATGTCTACAATGATTTATTTCAGCAAATTTTTTGCAGAACTCCAAAAATGCAAATTTTAAAATATTCATACCCTTTGATACTATGCTAGTACTGTCTACAAGGTGCTAGAAATTTCAATATGATAATGCAGAACCTAATACTGAATTGTAGGTGAACGCTCTTAGAGTATAAAAGTGTGACTGGGGTTTCCATTTCAACCATAGCTCAAGTATTGCATGATGAAGGTCTCAGTGGTTGCAGGCCAAGGAAAAAGCCACTCTTAGGAAAGCGTCAAAAGGACATTTGCTTAAAGTTTGCAAAACGGGATTTGAATGATGGATATGAGTTCTGGTCAAAGGTTTTGTGGAGTATGAAACAAAAATTGAGCTATTTGGTCATGCTAATTGCCATTACTTTTGGAGAAAGAACACCATACCTACTGTCAAGAATGGAGGTGGTAAGATCCTTCTATGGGGCTGTTTTTCCTCTCTAATGACACAGGAAATTTAGTTCCAATACATGGTTAAATGGATTCCATAGCATACCCAAAGATATTGGCCAATCATCTGCAACCCTCTGCTACAAAACTTGGTTTAAAGCGCAACTGGACATTCCAACACTACAGTGATACAAAGCACACATCCAAGCCTACTTCAGAATGTTTAAAGAAGAATAAAATCAAGGTTCTGGAATGGCCTAGTAGGAGTCTTTGGTATGAGTTGAAGAATGCTGTGCACAAGACAAGTCCATGGAATTTGAATGAACTGGAACAATGTTGCGTTGAAGGAAGATCAAAAATCACTAAAGACGCATGCCAAAAGCTCACTGACAAATATCCTAATCGTTTAAAGAGGTTATTATTGATAAATATGCCTCAACTAGCTATTAATTTTGTTTTCCTTGTCAGGGTATAAATACTTTTGAATTAGCACTTTGTTTCCTCAGCCACAAAAGCAAAAGATTTTTCCTATAATTATTTGTTTTTGAGAAATTTCTAGAAATTATAAATTTCCTTATGTAAACATTTGACTAGAACTATATGTCTATATAACACTGCAAATATGAAGTCACTACCTCAAATGGTTTCTGACATATGAAGCTTTGTCACCATTATGGCAGCAGCTTAGGGGGAAAAAACTGTCAAGAAAGAGTTCATTGGTCTTGTATGATAGCCATGATCAAACTTGACTGAAATAATCACAGAATACAGCTTTGTGCTGAGCATGAAGACAATATCTTGAAGCGTTAAGTCTTAGTCATCCGGAAATCTTAAGTCACAGGAAGTGAACAAGCTACTGGTTTTGTCCTAAACGTGACCGGAGTCTTGTTAGAATTACAAGGCTGTTTATTCTTTGACCGACTGAACCTATTTTTTTTTTCTCTTCTGAATTTTATTTTGTACTTGATTAATTGTAAAGCCTCAGAAATTCCAAAATATGAAAGCAACAGGCCAAGGTCGGCTGATCTGTACTGTATCCAAGATAATTATTGAAGTGGGGGGCTCAGTTCTAAACTGTTCTTTAAGAATGCAGTGCTTTTTCACATAAGCATGTGTTTCTCCACCAGTTTTATACTTGATCTGCTTTTCTCTATCTATGCTTTTGTTCTCTACCTGTTCCATTTTTACATTCTTTTTAGCTACACATTTACTGACGGACTGCCAACAACACATACTGCACTGTTTCTACAGCATGCTAAATACATCTGTTGTAAAACTAAAATAAAAATAAATATAAATCAATTCTTGATCAGAATCAACAATACTATTGTAGAACTACCAGAGTAGTTCTGTGTTAAGGTCACCCACAACAAATGTCTCTACATTATGGTTTACAAAAAAGTAAAGTAAGTTTATAAATCTTTGTTATTTACGGTCTAAATTTCTCTTAAATGGGCTGACTGTTAATAATATGCTTTGTAAATCAACTTTGTAAAGATACAGATAGTAATCTAGTTTTCATAATATTCAATTTTATGAAATTTTTTCAAGGTTATTCCTTAAAAACTGATGCTTTACACAGACTATCTCAATCAATCATCATGACTACTCAAAAAGAAACCTTGGGGCACCTGTTAAATAAAAGCCTTGAGTGTATACAATGCCAACAGCAGTCAATAAACATTACTGTCCACCCATTTGACTTCAAGCATATGACAGAAGCTAAACTCTCAAACATCACAGTAAAAGGGCCATTAAATGAACACTACTGTATGGGAATGAAATGAAATTAAATGAAGCCTTCTCATTAAATGACTCATTGAGGTTTCAGCAATTAAACAGCCTTGTAGAATAAATTAAGCAGGTAGTACACATTGCATCCACAGCAAAGTAATCCACATGGTAATTCTGCAGTTTTCCCATACTTTGTTCAATGGTTTGCTATGCATTTCTCATAGTCTACCATGGTTTTAAAACGTGTTAACATACCTCTCTGCAATTTACTTACTCTTTAAAGGTTCTTGTTTCTGGGTCTTCCGTCATTACATCATGCAATGCCTCTACAGAAATATTAATTATTCCACAGAATTTATCTTGGATGACGCTGCAAAGAAACAGGTAAAGGTGACAGTTAAAATGGGTAACAGGGAGTCTTCTTTAGGACACTGCCACAGTTCAGTGCATTAATTGGGATAACCACTATGTAACATAAAAAAGGTCCAAACTCAGTTACTGCACGGTCATCTATAAATTAAGCAAAGCCACACAGCCACCTTTTGTTGCCTTATAGCCCGGAATTAAAAGTTGTTGGTTTTTTTTTCATTTATCTACACATCCTACCCCATAACTTCCAAGTGAAAAAAATATATATTCTAGACATTTGCAGAAAATTAATAAAAAATAAAAATTGAAATAGTTTGGTTGGTTAAGTGTCTACCCCCCTTGTAATAGCAAAATTAGCTCAGGTGTAACCAATCGCCTTCAAAATCACACACCAAGTGGCCTCCACCTGTGTTAAATTGTAGTGATTAATTCAGCAGTTCCTGTAGGTTCCCTCTGCTGGGTAGTGCATTTCAAAGCAAAGACTCAACCGTCAGCACCAAGGTGCTTTCAAAAGGACTCCGGGACAAAGTTGTTGAACGGCACAGATGAGGGGATGGGTATAAAAAAAATATCAAAGGCCTTGAATATCCCTTGGAGCACAGTCAAGACGATTATTAAGAAGTGGAAGGTGTATAGCACTACCAAGAACCTGCCTAGATCCGTCCGTCCCTCTAAACTGGACGACCGTGCAAGAAGGAGAATGATCAGAGAGGCTACCAAGAGGCCAATGGCAACTTTTCAAGAGGTACAGGCTTCTACGGTCAAGTGCGCAAGTGACAACAATATCCCAAGCACAAATCTGGCCTGTATGGTAGGGTGGCACCAAGAAAGCCCACCTTGAATCCCGTTTGAAGTATGCAAAAACCACTCAGGAGATTCTGTAGCCATGTGGCAAAAAGTTTTGTGGTCTGACTAAACTAAAATGGAACTTTTTGGCCTAAATGCAAAGCGTTATGTTTGGCGCAAACACAACATAGCACATCACCCAAAGAACACCATCTCTACTGTGAAGTATGGTTGTGGCAGCATCATGTTATGGGGATGTTTCTCATCGGCAGGGACTGGGATACTTGTCAGGATAGAAAGGAAAATTAATGGAGCAAAGTCCTTGAAGAAAACCTGCTGCCCTCTGCAAGAAAGCTGAAACTGGGATGGAAGTTCACCTTTCAGCATGACAACGACCCAAAAGCACACAGCCAAAGCTACAATGGAGTGCCTAAGGAACAAAAAGGTAAAAGTCCTTGAGTGGCCCAGTCAGAGCCCTGACCTAAATCCAATAAAAATTTATGGCATGACTTGAAGATTGTAAAGAAGAATGGTCAAATATTGCCAAATCTAGGTGTGCAAAGTTGGTAGAGATCTATCCCAACAGACTCACAGCTGTAATTGCTGGCAAAGATGCTTCCACCAAGTATTAACTCAGAGGGGTGGAGACTTATCCAAATATGATCTCTCAATAAAAACTTTTTTCCCCTTAACAGTGTGCAGTATGGTGTGTAGATAAGTGGAAAAAATCCTCATTATGAAACACTGACACAATAAAATGTGAAAAAAAGTTAAAGGGGGTGTAGACTTTCTATAGGAGATTATATATATATATATATATATATATATATATATATATATATATATATATATATATATATATATATATATATATATAGAGAGAGAGAGAGAGAGAGAGAGAGAGAGAGACACACACACATACACACTACTGTTAATGAGAATATGTGCACTGCAACAATCTCAAACTGCATGATAATGTACAACTTCAATGAATTAGTCTGTTTCTTTAATCAAACCAGAAGCTTACTGTTTTGCACAATACAAAATACATATTTCCGATTAAGTCAGATAAAAAACTAAATACCAGAATGTGCAGTTCTGAAAGAAATACGTGCATTTCCCTGTTTGCAGCACCTTTGACAAGTTAGAAATGCATATTGAGTGTTAAGTAAAACATGTGCTTCTACTATTCATGAGCTAAACAGAGACGATTTCCTACGAAAACAGCGGAAGGCATCATCTTGTGCTCCGAGTATAGCACTTACTCAATATGAAAAACAAGGTTTCCATTTTTAAAGCTATGATTGCTAGTTGAAACATCTTCATTTATAGTATCTTACTACACTGTAAATCGCTACTTAAAACATGCACGATTACATGTAAAATTTGAAAAAATAAAACACAATGTTAAGTCATCATTCAACTTTTTATTGAATATGTAGATTATAATTTAAAAGGGGAAGGACTGTTCCACAAATGTTTAAATCTATTCATTATAAACTTAAAGTCTGAAATATTATTTGTTTCTAACAGCCAGAAACTGTAGAACTAGCAGTGTTTATTTAACTTAACGAAGAGCTGAGAATAACTTTGAAAAATGTAATTTTAAAATAAGTTCAATTAACAATTCCTTTTAAACTTCTGTATTTTTATTCTAATTTATTTTATTTTTTTGAGGGGGGGAGGCGGGGGACACACTACATGTATTATTTCTAAGAATCGTATTAGCAAATATGCTAGGCTTTTTTGAAGTTTTCCTCTTCACTTAAGAGCCTCTGCTTTCCAATAGCCATCAGCCTAAACTGCGTCACACCTGCCATCGAGGGCATGTGGCTGAGGTAATTCATGTTGCTTATTGCTTTTCTAAGATTACTTGTGTCATTCTGCTTTTCCACAAATCTCTCCCTGTCTTCTGCAGATAAAATGTTAAATCTACAGGCCATTGTTTGTTTTGGTATTGACAGTGTTTTGTTGTGTTCAGGTACTGGTGGCTAAGTTTGTTAGCAGTTTAATCAATGTCAACCTTATTATACACAGGTCTCATGTCACCACCATGTATATTCAGACTGTAAAACACAGACGTTTATAGAAAAAGTTCACCATGTAATATAATAATAATAATAATAATAATAATAATAATACTATTTTCCAAAAAAAAAAAAACAAATTTATTATAGAAGTTATATATTTTTTTAATGTTTTTTTTTTTATTAATTATATCGAAAGCATGTGAAAAATACACAAAAGAAAAAAATTAACATGCAATTTCAGAAAACCAAAAAGTACATTTTGAAATACACAAATAACCAGTACAATACAATATTAAGGACAGGGTCTATAATTACAGTAATTAGAAATGCGTGTTGGGAGAATAAAAAAAAACCCAAAAAAACAATAGAAAAACACAACAACAACAACAACATGGTAGTAAAGTGAATTACTTCTAGTCTGTGCAATCAAATTATTATTATTATTTTTTTGTTTGCAGACAAACATGCACAACATAGGAACACAAAGATTAAAAGATTTCATCACAGTAAGTGGATTCTTACAGTTTAACAGGGAGACACATGGATCAATCCGTGTGTTTACAAGAACATGAAAATTCCGAAATTTTTCGGTACATAGTTTTCTGAAAAGTAATGCTGATATCAAAAGTCATGTAAATGCAGTTTTCCGAAAATGTATTAGAAAATTCTGAAAGTGAACACATTTCAGAAAATGTATTCTGATGCTGCACATGTGCAAACTTTGACATCATTCCCACACACATCATTATTAACAACTATATCCTTATTTCTAGCAGGAAAAAAAATAACACACACAGTGGCAATAAAAATGAAATGTTTCGTTACATTCCTATTTCAATGTCCATTGATCAAAGTGTCAGGGGCAATAGTACTTTATATAAATATTACAGCCCAACAACTTCATTTTTTGATCGTAAAAAGCATGATAACTATTTAAAAAGCAGGCTATAGTAGCACATAATGGGAACTGCTTAATGATTTTGGATTATATAATATGTAGTATTTGTCTGAAACAATAAAATAATTCTAAACGGATGTCAGATTTCAATCACTGATCAGTTTACACAGATCCATTTGTTTAGTTATGTTATATTATTCATTTAAATAAAGTAATACAGTGCTACCCCGTTACAATGTGACCCATTATAGTGAGGAATCTGTTAAACAAGTTATGGTTCCCATTTCCCCCATAATGCAATTCGACCCACAAACGCTGGGTTTTATTGTTGTTTTACATTGCAGTATTCAAACCTGTTTAAGTTGAAATTGGGTCATTTAGTACTTCTAAAGCTTCCGAAAACTTGTAAACTTACTGAATGACACTAATATCAAGATTGCACACATTTCTGAAATCGTTACCTTGCACCACATAGACAGAGACCTGTAATAGCTGGATATTTGCCTTGTAGAACTCTAACAATTTTGAAGCAATATGTCATTTGATAAGTTTCCTATTTGTATGCACAATATGTACACCCCCTTGCAAATTAGACATGCTATAGATCACAGTAATATATGAAAGACACACTTATGCATTCATAGAACGCCTATGTTTGATTTGATCATTTAAGAACAATATTTTGAAAATCAGATTGCTAGGGGTTTGTAATTTGATGCAGCATTAAAAGCCAATGCAGCACTGAGGTGTTGTTATTCAACACACAAACAAACACAATTAGACATTGTTGACCGTACTCCCCCCCCCCCCCCCCCCCCCCCCCCCCCCCCCCCACACACACACACACCCCCCACCCCCCCACCCCCCCCCCCCCCCCTTTCTTTGTTCTTTCTCAAGTGTCAGATTATGGTCTTGTCTAGCTATAGTGTTTGCTGTACGCATCAACAAAGAGCTTATCTGCTATGTGGTCTGTTCTGCTTTGAGAGTTGAAAAAAGGCTCTCTGTGCAAAGCACATGGTGAAAATACTGCAATCCTCAAGTCACACCTTGTTCATGCCTATGTGTTTGGCTTTAAAACACCTGCTTATATAAACATATGTCACCGTTCAACGTGTCTTGCAATGGTGGGTTAGTGAAATGACAGAAATGTTTCAAATTTTATATTTACAATTTAAGTTGATGATACAGAAGCATAAGAATGTCCACAACAATGTATTCAATTAAATAATTACTGCCACTGAAAAATGACAATATATATGAGAGTACATTTCCCCTGTCCCCTTCTGCAACAAAAGCAGCCTGATTATTAGCTGCATGCATTAAAAACAAAGTTTTCACAAACCACCTAGGTAAGCTTCTCTGTAGAGCAAATTGAAGGGGCACAATGGAGTTGATTATACAGGTTGTCAAAAAATTGGTTATTAAAGACTGCCAAGAAGGGAAATGGGCGAATGCAGACATCATAAGTTTATCATAGCAGTTTAAAAAAATACTTTGGGAAACAAAAAAAATATACTCTAATCAGTCAAAACATTGTTTAAAATGTAATGTAACATTGTACAGTAAATACTGCTATATTACTTTGAGGTACAAAGGGCACCGTCAATCATTTCAATGGCTCCAATAACTTGAATTAGCTTCAATAATAATAATAATGTATTATTGATAGAGAACTACGAACTGAAATAGCAACATTAAATGAATAGCTTTTATATACTAATGGAATATTTCCCAGGACAGTGCCTTCAATGGTGTCAGTCCAGATCAAACAATCATAGAACTGAATGTTCAAACAGAATGACTTGCGTCTGATTTCCATTATTGTTTTGTTTGAAGGGCCCCATCTGACCTGCTGTGCTGTTTCCTACCACATCTGGAGCAACTGCTGGTAGAAGATTTGGTGGAGGCGAGGCAGGTTGACTCACATTGTAGTGTGCTGACTGATAGAAACTGAAATATTCCAACACATTCTCCCCTTCCACCATTTTTAGCCTATGCTTAAGATGGAGCAATTTATACAACATGGCTAAAATCAGTACACACGCAAAGACGAAAAATACTAAGAGAATGTCAAAATCCTGGTTCAGCTTAGTGATTCTTTGCTCGCAAAGCAGTAAAGGTTTTAGTGAGACAGGAGCATCTTCACCTTCAGGACTTCTGTTTTCAGTAGTTAGGTTTACAGGTGGGTGCTGGACCGGTATTTGCAGCGCCACAGCAGTTGTCATTTGCTTTGTATGTTCTACTGCTTCACCCCCAAGCACAGAATAACTTTTGGATTTACTTGCTGTTGAAGATACCACAGGGATGATGGTGGCGGTAGGGACAGCACAAACCCCAGATTTGTTCAGATTAACATAGCGCAATAATTTGCCCTGCAGTTGTGGTGGATGTTGGCAATGAACATTCATCATAACAGAGGAAGACACTAACCAATTGTGCAATCCAAGTAGTTGGCAGCTGCAGTTCCAGGGATTCTTAGTTGCCTGTACATGGATAAGTGAGACCAAAGGCTGAAGTACAGCAGAGGGCATATATTTCAGATTATTTTGGCCTAGATTTAGGACTTTGAGTGATGCTGCCATTCCCTCAAAGGCCTCATTCCCAATGTGACTTATGTTATTCCTGTCTAAGTGCAGGTACCTCAGTTGCCTCAATAAAGCAAAATCGTCTGAGCCAATACAATTCAAATTATTATGACTTAAGGTCAACTGTTTCAAATTGGGTAGTTTAGCAAATCCATTTTTGTCAATATGTTTTATTTTCGCATGTTCCACGGAGAGATACTGAAGGTTTTCCAGCCCCTTGAAAGCAAAAGGAGGCACAGATTCAAGAGGATTATTTGACAGGTCTAGGCGCTTGACGTTCCCAAGCCCTGCAAAGACGTCAGATGCAATTTGGCCAAGATTGTTTCCCTTGAGGTACAGTACCTCAAGTTTCCCTAGATTCATAAATGCTGAGCTGGCGATCCTTGAAATCCTATTATTTGCAAGATTAAGTATTTTAAGACTGGTCATGCCCAAAAAAACGCCACTTCCAACTTTTTTAAGACGGTTCCCTTGAAGATGCAGATAACGCAAAGCAATCAGGTCAGCAAACATTCCATCTGGAATAAAATGTATTTCATTATGATGAAGGTATAGATAATGAAGATCTGAAAGTCCTCTAAAAGTTTCTGGCTCCAATCGTTCTATCTGATTGTCATTCAAGTATAAATAATATAGTTTGTGAAGGTGCCTCATTGCTTTGTCCTCAATGTATAGCAGCCCTGTGTTGTCCAGGTAAAGCACAGAGAGTTTGTTCAGCCTCCTTAAATCCTCAGCACATATACGAGAGATGTTATTTCCACTCAGGTGCACTACCGCTGTGCTGCGAGACAAGTTCCTGGGAATGAATGTGAGGCCCAGGCTGCAGCACTCTACTCGAGTTCCTGAGCACTGCTGGCAGGAGATAGGGCAGCCCAGATTCAGGTTGTGAAGTAGCATCAGAAGAAAACACATACGAAAACTAACAAATGGTTTCAGGGAGGTCATGAAACTGCAAAACTTAAACATTCTTCCAATGTACGAGATCTCTTCCCTTCATCTGCAATCAGACTATTTGGGAAAAAAAGAAAAATAATATATACCTTTACCCCATAATTTGTTATAGCAAAAGTAAGTAACAGTAATGGCAATTGGTTAATACATTTTGCAGAGTCTTGTTAGGGTATTTCCAGCTGTAAGTCATTTACACACCATACGTCTAACATTTAGAATGATGACATCATCAATAGTCCCCAATTCAGTTTATAGTTTATTTTGGTAATGTAAAAAAATGCTGCAATGTGAGTATATTAGAAACTCAAATAACTTGGACAACATTTGCAAATGAGAGTGCAGACACCAATAAGTTACCTATGCATCTGCTCTGTTGGCTTTGTATTCCAATCTTCAGTCACTTCACTTTAAAAGTAGACACATTACATTCAAAAGCATGTATGTAATACAACTGACAAACATAATTAAATATATTTATTTACTAAAAACCACACATAGCCAAATTTAACATTTTGTCATAAAAAAATCTCTACAACTTACCTGTCCACTGCATAATTAATACAATCTGTGAACTGTTACAAGTCAAGTGCTTGCATAATGAATAAAAAAGCTTCAACTCCAGGAACTTGCAGCCTTCCTATGGACTTTAGCTTTTCAGTCAGGAAGGAACTCTCTTCCATCAAATGCTTACTGGTGATTGGATTAAACACATGTTGCCATGGGATGCAGGAAATCTGCAGAGGATGTCATGCTATTCTAGTAGGCCATTGTGTATAAGGAAATCTTGGCTGTTAGTGAAGTATTTTTATACATGCACCAACTCAGTGGTGCTATTCAATTCAAAAAAGACCACTTACATATACAAAATCTACCACAAGGTTATAAAATGCATACATGTAGTTATACCATGTAGTTTACTGAAAGTCATGCGCCTCATAACAATTACGAATTTCTGTAAATATAAAGCTATGAATATACAATATATTCTGAGCAGAGGAGATTATCTTTTTCGGGTCTTCTTGTCTTGAACGATACTGAAGTGAGTGT